>NW_015505591.1:409511-457243 GCF_001515645.1 Sinocyclocheilus grahami
GATGTGAAAGACTCATTGCCAGTTATCGCAACCACTTGATTGCAGTTGTTGCTGCAAAGCGTGGCACAACCAGTTATTAGATTTAGGGGGCAATTACTTTTTCACGTAGGGCCAGGCAGGTTTGGACAGCTTTTTTCCCCTTAATAAATGAAAACATTTCAAAACTTCATTTTGTATTTACTCGGGTTATCTTTGTGTAATATTAAAAATTGTTTGATGATCTGAATCATTCAAGTGTGACAAATATGCAAAAAAAAAAAAAAAAACAACAACAGGAAGGGGGCAAAAACTTTTTCACACACTGTATGCTAATAATCATATTACTTAGCATAATAATTCTTTATTCTGATTATCATCAATAAACAACTTACTGAACAGTGGTATCTTTTATCAAACTGCTGTTGTCAGACAAGCCTGTGCATTACAGTGATTTTACTACAGTTAAACGGATAGTTCACTCAAAAAATGTTATTTGCATCATCCTTTACTTTTCGTTAAATACCTTATGACTTTCTTTTCTATGAAACATAAAAGATGATATTTTGAATATTTTTATTTGTCCTTTCAGTGGAAGTCAATGTTTTTTTTTACCAGTGTTCCTCAAAATGTGTACATGATTCATGAATAACAGAATAAATGACAGAATTTTTGAGTGAACTATGGTTTTAAGGGGATTTGCACTTCATTTGGTGCTGAGGCTGATATGTACACAAATAATGAGCGGCTTGTGTCCCTACTGCACATTCACTGGATTTGCCTTTCATTTATAATATTTGTCTCCTCAAATCTAAACAAACTGATTATGTTAATTCAGATGTAACAGAATATTTAATTAAAATATTGCATGCAGCAAGCAAAGATGCTCACATCTGAAAGGCGCTGTCTGTTTTGTCCTGTTTGTTTTTGGCTGTGCTTGAATAAATAAAAAAACCCTGAATGTAAAGTCTGTGAAATTGGTCTGGTCATGTTTTGTTTTACTAACAGGGTCACTGAATACTCTCTGGAATCTCTATTCATATCACAAGTCATTATAGCTCATACTGGCACCCAAAGGTCATATTTGCAGTTACTATTGTGTCTGAAAAATGTCTGTCATGCCCAGAAAACCAAAGTCTGTGAACACAGCGTATAAAAGCGTACCTCTCTCTTATCTTTAACGTGCTTCTGCCTGATATGCTTATGAAAGGGAACAAAAAAGTTATTTATTTTACATTTTGAAAGATAGACCTGTGGCAAAAACATCAAGCTATTAAAATGATTTAATAGCTTTTCTAGGCACACCAAAAAGGTAGAACGATGAAAAAAAACATGAAGTTTGATTTAAAACCCATAGATCTCTGGAGACCTTTTAAAAAAGAATTTAGAATGACTGAAAAAAAAAAGTCAAATATTATGGCTGCACGATTAATCGAATGCGATTGTCATGCGCATTTTGTTAAAAAAGCCGGTTCTGTAATCAGCAGGAAACCATCATCACGTGCTTTCAGATGGAGCAGAATCTACTACACATAGTCGTAGTTCACTGACAAGTTACGCAAAAACAAACAAAAATCGCAGACGATTTTATGCGCGATTCTGAAATCGAAGAAATTGTTTGCGATAATGACAGCTGTTTGCATACTACTACACATAGTCGTAGTTCACTAACAAGTTACGCAAAAACAAACAAAAATCGCAAGAAATTGTTTGCGATAATGACAGCTGTTTGCATAGCTTCTCAGTGAACTACGGCTCTGTAAAGTACATGCTGCTCCATCTGAAAATGTGAAAATACCACATTTAATAAAATTTTTACTCCAAACTCACTTCATAAAGTCAGTCGAGTGTTTGAAATAAATCCTTCTGTGAGATGATGTGGCTTCTTACACAGAAAAAGGAACGCAACATATTTCACAGTATTCTAAGCAATTATATTAGTATTTAAAGAATAAAATCTCTCAAACTTTTCAGTTACAGTACATATTTTCTGTTTTTAGTGACAAGAACCATATAAAGACAGAAACTATCAACTATCTAAATTAACTCTTTTTTTATCTCAGATAAAAACACACACAATGCAATATATATAGTATATTAAATATCTTGCTTTGCACTAAGATTCAATAAGTCTTGAAACTGACCACACAAACTTAAACCGATATATCAGACCTGAACACAATACCAACAGAATGCAATTTCTGAAGAGTGAAATCACTAAGTTTTCAGTATGGTCTTTAGCCCGAGGGAACGGTTTTGTTCGCCAGCTTTACACATTGCACTTAATGACAGTGTTTCTCCAGCTGTCATCCAGCCTATCAGGAGTGCTGGAAATGCACTGAAGTTTTACGCAGGCTGATCAGGCAAATGAAGGACAATAAAGATGAGCTTCATTAGGTACACAAAACCCTCACAATTCCAAAGCATGTAATGCCGCAGCAATACCATCTTCTTTATTAAACAAACAAGTAGCCAGCAGAAAAAAAATACCCCACTGTCTCCCTCACCTCTCAATTTTCAAGAAAAATACTGTCCTCCAGCACCACTCTAGAGAATAAATAGAATAGATGATGCAATTTTTTACAGCATTTTATTCCATCGCTACTATGTAATGCATTTTTTTTTAAAAAGAGAGAAAAATAAATAAATAAATTGGCTGTGTTGCTTTTATTTGTTCTTATTTCTTTTCATTTGTATTTATCTATTTGCATTTATTATAAAGATTTTTTTTATCATAAATGAAAATAATATAATTTAATAATATTAATTGAATTCATATAATAATGATTTATAATTAATTAATCATGTAAAAAAGAGAGAAAAATAAATAAATAAATTGGCTGTGTTGCTTTTATTTGTTCTTATTTCTTTTCATTTGTATTTATCTATTTGCATTTATTATAAAGATTTTTTTTTATCATAAATGAAAACAATATAATTTAATAATATTAATTGAATTCATATAATAATGATTTATAATTAATTAATCATGTAATTAATTGATATAGTTGAATATCTGTAAATACATCATTTTTTTACTTTTTAAATAGTACCACTATTTGTAGGGATGGGTATCGTTAAGGTTTTAACGGTATTACTACTCTTCGATTCGGTACTTTAACGGTATTCTTATCGGTACTTTTTGTGTGTTTTATTAATTTCTCCAGTACCGATAGCAGAACCGTTAACGTCAGAGCTTATTGATACTCCGGTCTTTCATAATTTAGCCCCGGGACCGATTAGATACCGAGTTTCGATACCCATCCCTAACTATTTGTTTTATTAGTTTTGGAAATAATTGTAACTTCAAGATAAGAAACAACAAATTATAAGTAATCAATGCAGAAATTATGAAATAAGTTACACACACACACACACAAAAGCAGAAACAGAAAAAATGCTAAATAACTCCTTTATCAAATGGACAAAAATTACTCATTTTTAAAGAAATAATGAAAAATATTGTTTTGTCTCTGAAAAATTAAAATTTCATCATTGGTAAAATGTCCCCCACCATTAGTATGTACAACAAAAAAAGGTAAATTTTGAACCTTGGCCCAGAACAGTGGTGGATGGAGATTCTGGTGTGAAGTATCTTACCCACTGCTTTACACGTCTTGGTAACCAGGTCCATCTCATAACCCTCGTAGCATTCACATTTGTAGTCGCCTTTGAGGTTGATGCATATTTGACTGCAGGCATCAGGGTTCTCGCATTCGTCTATGTCTGGAGAGGACCATCAGAAAAGCATTAGAAACAGAGTAGAGATACACAGGAAACAGAGGCTTTTGTAGCGCAGTGTCCACAGACAAGATAAATTATGCTTGCAAACATCATCTGGGGATTTCTCTACTATCAATTTCAAAGCGATGATGACGCTGAGAGTAAACAAATTATAGATGATCACAATGCACGTACAACAGTGGTCTATTGGGAAAATGAGTACAATATAGTCTACAATATAGCATCAAAATGTTGGTATCTGACATAATACACGTTACCTCCACAAGTCTTCTTGTCAAGGAGCTTGTAGCCTGAGGGACATTCACACTCATAGCCGATCTGACGGTCCTTACATATGTGAGAGCAGCCACCATTGTTGATGGCACATTCATTCAGACCTATGACAGAAAATAAATAACAAGAAAGGTGGTGTCAAAGGTCAGCGTGCCCGGCAGGAATTGGACGGTAAGTGCCCATTGCAACCTGACACCAGCTGACGACAGACTGCTTCTTTCTCATTTTCTAGGTTGAGCTTCAAGACTTTATGAGAAAGTGAAGAGGTGAGTGCCGTCTAACTGAAAGACCTGCCTTAAATGCTTGAAAAAATGCAGTGGGTCATGGGAGGAAACTGCTTGTGTGTGGCACGCTGTGAGAGAGAGTGACAGAATAATATGGCAAAGGTCTCACCAGTATTGTGCTCGATAATTCTCTGAGCAACTAAAACATTTGGGCATTGGCTGATGGCTCCCTCCATTACAGATGACACATACATCACTCTTTTAATGTCATCTCTACAGTATGTCTGCTCTTTCTGACCCTAATAAAAAGCAGCAAAATATTGTCATTACCACAATTACCTCAGCAGAAGAAAAGATGCAACACTCACTCTTATAGTTTTATTGAACTTTATTGGTTTAAAACAAGTAACATTTCAGTCAGTCAAGGCATTCATTTTTTCTTCAAGAGTGAGTGTTGCACCTTTTCTTCAACTGAGATGAACTTTCTACTTGGTTTGAGCATCTCTTTTCAACTTTTATTACAATTACCACAGGAAAGTTGAACCATCTTGTGTCATTAACCCATTTATGACTTTACCACAGATCTACAGTGAATTAACACAAACTGTTCAGCTTGAAACTTTCAAAACATAGTCCACAAATGTCATTCAGACAGCAGTACTTTTATGTTCAGTTACAAACAAATCGTGGCTATCAATGATTATCAATACGGATTATCACATGGGATACATTCACCCATGGCATTCATGTGATGCAGGTTTGAATCTGGCCTGCAACACATCCAAATACCCCTTCCAGTCACCTCTATAGTGCAAATAATAATAATAATAATAAATAATAATAATAATTATTAAGGTTTTTAATTTTAGTTTAAAAAACATTAGTTAATAAATAGTTGCAATTTATTAATTCAGCTTTTATTATCATTCTTATTAAGAAGAATGACTATAACAATAAAGCTGAATAAACACATAAAAACTATTTATAACTCTATAAAATAAATAGAAACTATTTTTTACACAATTTATTTAGCAAGCAAATACTAACACTAATAATAATGTTAATAATAATAATGCAAAATAGTATAAATATAAAGAAATATAAACTATTATTTATTTAATGTATTATTATAAACTATTATTAATGTATGTATTAATTACTATTATTTTGAAAGCCAATAATAATAATAATAGTAACAATATTAACAAGCTGTAAAATGAATGAATGAATTAATAAATAAGAAAGAAAGAAAGAAAAAGTTTGTGGATATCAGTGTGTCTTGGTGTGCATGTGGAACACAAGAGACATATAAACCAAAAAAAAAAGTGGACAGGTGGAGGAAAAAAGACAGCAATAGAAAGGGAGAAAGAGAAGAATAGCTGATGCTAATGCTGAGGAACAGCTGACAGCAGGAGATAGACGGAGGACAGACACACCACAGGAAGTTCAAGTAAAATAAGGGAAAGAAAAGAAAGTAGAATGAAAAGAGACAGGTTGAGAGAAGAGGCAGGACAAACACCTGGACCGTGACTAAGAGAAAGCGAGTGAGACACTCTCCGACAAGCAAGAAACTAACTATTTTCTCCAGGCCACATATGAATCATGTGTAACAAGTAAAGGATGCACTAGTGAATATGGTAGAAGCGTAATCCCTGGCACCAGTCCTAGTGATTTAGCATGCGAAGCTGCAGTGGCCCACTTGGAGCCGGTCCAGAGTGCACTGGGCTCAGAGGGGGGCGTCTGCCGTTCGTCAGGTGCCTGCACTAATCTCATCTGCTGAGTGGAGCGACCCGCAAGGAAATTAACACCATCCTGAAGAGCCACTGTGGGACCATGTATTTTACATTAAGGACTGATACAAGAGTGAACATAACCAGGAGGACAGGAAGAAAGAGAGAGGGAGAGTTGAGCAAGAAGCTGGCATTTCCTAAATACCCTCTCGATCAAATTAACATACACCTGCAAGGTGTTGGAAAACAATCCGAACATTTAGTTAGTAATGAATTTTTCTTATAAAGTTGAAGTGTGCAATATCTATGCAACAAGTGATGCCACATGTATCTGTTCGTGAGCGCCGCAATGTTGTGGTTTTATGTGACAGAAGCAACTCTGGGCATGAGACTAAAAGCGCAAATTCTAGTGGTTGGCCATTTTTTCTTTGCAGTGTGACGGAAAAGATTAGACCAACTATCTATAAAAAACCTGCCACATTGATGCCATGCGAATGTTCACTTCGGTCTGAGCAGACGCATTAACCTCTTAAGACCCGAGAAAAGATTTTTAGGAAAAAAATAGTTTTTTTCATGTCTTTACATTGTTTAGAGCATAAAAAAAATATGAGAACATGTATGAAATCAACATCCTGTTTCGTAACAGAAAGTCATATTTTGATTTGAAACCCTATAACATTTTCCTGAGATGTTGATTTATGACAGACAGTTGAAAAATCAGACAGATTTAAATGATAATTACAAAATATTATCATATTTCCATAAGAGTGCCACTAAATTAATATCAGACATATTTGAAGACCAAGGAGAGGGAGTGGTCATAGTGAAACATCCAAACATTTAGTATCTCTGAAAAGCCTTGAAGAATGTGCTCTGTACAGGACATCCAGACTTAAAACTGTGGCATGTATAGTCTCAGAGAAATACACCAAAATATAATGTCCTCATATGAGGTCACAGGGTCTCAGGAGGTTAATAGCAGTTTATTCAAATTAAAATGTTTAATCAAATTTGTGCAGTGTGCACCAAATTTGTGTCTTAGTATGAACAGGCATTTAGTTAGGGACTTGGTCACTCATTCGATTGCTTAGAAAAGTATGCAAACCTTTAAAACACGGTTATTATCATTAACTAAAATTAAACTATTAAAATGTTTTTGGTTAATTGAAATATTAAGATGAAACACTGAGCAAAACTTAAAAATGTTGCCTTGACTAATACTAAAATTACTAACTGGAAATAAATAAAAACAAACCGCAAACGGAAACTGAAATACAAGTAAATTATACCTTAATAATAATATTTAAAACTAATAAAGTGACAAAAGCACTAAAACTATGATTAAAATGAAAACTGAATATAAAAAGTCCAGTTCCACAATGTGATGTAAGACAAGAACAGAGAGAAAAAAAAAAGATCTATGGAAACCTGCATTCTCTCTGGAGAGCAGGAGAACATGCTGGGCACGTTCTGCTTGTATGATAGCACGTGAGGGAAGACTCACACTTTCATCTTAATGATCGCTCTGTGGGTTGTAGGCCCGTGATCAAGTGAAGCCCCTAATAAGCCAACACTGCCTATAAATGGACTAGGTTTAGTTTTTCATCTCCAAATTCAGAGTTACTAGAGAGAAGGAAAAAGCTGACCCTAGATCACTTTTGCAATTTAATCTCGGCTTCCCACACTAAAAAATGTAATTTCAAAACTTACGTTCTTATATAATACCTATGATTGTACCAGTAAACAATTATTTAGGATCTGTGTAATTGTGCAAAAGTGTCTGAACTCACCGCACTCCTTCACAGGCTCGTCAGACCAGTCCTTGCAGTCCTTGATACTGTCGCACACTTTACCGCTATCGATACATTCCCCGCTCTTACACATGAACTTCCGCGGGCCTTCACATTTGGTGGCTGTCAAGGACACAATAAAGAGTTCTTACACTTCTGATCTTTGAGGAGTACCACATAAATACAACTAAATTATGTAGAGTACAAAACATGAAATGCCATTACACAAAACACATTTCAAGCGACACTCGTTGCATGAATGTTCATTTTGCTCTTTGCTGTACAATGACAATAGACAGTGACAAGAGGCCGTCAAGCTCAAAAGAAGTACATAAAAGCACCATAAAAGTAGTCTGTGGAATTTAACACTATACTTCAAATCCTGTAAAGCCAATAAAATAGGTCTGTGTGAGAAATAGACTGAAATATATGGCTTAAGAAGATCTGGAATATAGTAGATGAGGCATATGGACTACTTATTTAATACTTTAATGGGCAGTTCACACAGAATGTTTTTTTCCATTCCAATGAGCTACTTTTCAATTGTTTTTCAACATAAACACACTAGATGGACATGTATGACCATTCCGCTTGAGTCTCTCATTTTATTTTATGGCAACATGGCGGAGGAGGCATTCTGCACTGCACTTTTTAAAAAAACATTCCTGAATGCTTCGTCTCATGTTTTTAAACGCAAAGACGCGTTTTTTTGTGAACCGCCCCTAATGGTGCTTTTTTTTGTCCTTTCTGGCTCTCAACAGCCCCCCGGGTCACTGTACTATATGTTGTGTTTAAAGTCTACATGTTTTTGAAAGAAATCTCTTACCAAGGCTGCGTTTATATGGTTAAAATGACCATAAAACAGTAATATTGTAAAAATTATTGAAATTTTAAAATAACAGTTTTCTGTTTTTATATACAGTAGTCAACATTTGAAGTGGATCAAAAAAGTTCATCAAAGTTGTCCTAAGACAAGAACGCATTTTGGTTTTAGGCCAACATTGATGAAAGGTTTTGATCCACTTCAAATGTTGACTTGTGTATTTTAAAGTGTAATTTATTCCTGTTCATGCAAAGCTGTGTCTTCAGTGTCACATGATCCATCAGAATTCATTCTAATATGGTTAAGTAACATTCATTATTATTATCCATGTTGAAAGCAGCTAATATTTTTGTAGAAACCATGATTGTTTCAGCATTCTTTAATGAATAGAAAGTAAAAATAAAAATCTTTTGTAACATGTCTTGACTGGCATTTAAAAAAAAATAATTTTAATGCATTTTTGTATACTGAACAAAATGCATGAAATCTTTGTTGTTTTAGGACCAACACAAAGAATGCTGATACTATGTTCTACTTAAATCATGTTATGCATCACTAATCAGATACAGCCATGGCATAATAAATCTTTTGAGGTAAATGTGATTGAAGGTGCCATATGGGAAGTGTGCCATGAAACCCTGGAATCATGTAGGGGTGCATCTGTTTGGTCCTGTAGATTGATGAAAGGTTTTGATCCACTTCAAATGTTGACTTGTGTATTTTAAAGTGTAATTTATTCCTGTTCATGCAAAGCTGTGTCTTCAGTGTCACATGATCCATCAGAATTCATTCTAATATGGTTAAGTAACATTTATTATTATTATCCATGTTGAAAGCAGCTAATATTTTTGTAGAAACCATGATTGTTTCAGCATTCTTTAATGAATAGAAAGTAAAAATAAAAATCTTTTGTAACATGTCTTGACTGGCATTTAAAAAAAAAATAATTTTAATGCATTTTTGTATACTGAACAAAATGCATGAAATCTTTGTTGTTTTAGGACCAACACAAAGAATGCTGATACTATGTTCTACTTAAATCATGTTATGCATCACTAATCAGATACAGCCATGGCATAATAAATCTTTTGAGGTAAATGTGATTGAAGGTGCCATATGGGAAGTGTGCCATGAAACCCTGGAATCATGTAGGGGTGCATCTGTTTGGTCCTGTAGTGCTTTGTGTGAATGTTAACTTGATTGGGGCTACAGGATTGGGTGCTCTCTACTCTTTCATCTTCACTGATAATGCTGCTAGAAGAGGATAGAGATGAAGAGGCTAATCAAATGAGAGATAGCGAAAGGGAGATTGTTGAAGTTACTCACTTTTGTTGATGCAGGCAGCCTCGTCGCTGAAATCTGGACAGTCGTGCACTTTGTTACACTGTTTAGTGCCGTGAATGCAGGAGCCATCGCCACACTGGAACTCATCAGGACGGCAGGTCAGCACAGCTGTTGGACAGAAACACACGTTTATGTAGGACAATCATTCCTGCATCTACATACATCAGTCTGGCCAATGAATAGATCAATATTTGGTCATTTTGAGATGGTCAAATAAACTGAAAACTGCAGAGCAGTTCATGATTTACTGATTCCCAGAAGTGGCCATTTCATCTGTCAATTCCAAAATCTAATGACATCCTTGTCAATGGATAGTGCACATGCTCCGTTTTTAAACATGTGTAGTTCATTTTCAGTAAATGATGATAAAATAAATAAAAAAGATAGTATGCAAGATATTATAAATGTATAAAAATTATATAAATGCTAAATAATATTACATATCTATAAAAAAAACTTTAATTTATTACCCAGCTCTCTAGACATCAGTATTAGCATCACCCATTAAAACACACATTGGTTTATCACAAATGTATAATTTAAATGTCACTTTGAATAAAAGATTCTGCAAAGTAAAGGACTAAGATAAAGTCACGAGCTGTTAAAGCTGTTAAAAACATGCATACTATAGCACTCACCATCACACTTTCATAATAATCACCCATTGCACCTCTGTGTGAGCGCTTTAGCTATGAAACAGCAAAAGGTTTTGGCTTTTTTCCTCCTGTCAGATCTCAAAGTAATAGCTTATTTGCAAGAGAGTTTCCTCAGGAAAAAAAGCTCTGAACATTAAAAACAATCAGTCACTTACTCTGGGGCATAAGGTAACACACTGAAGAAAGAAAAATATGCTATCCGGCAAATAAAGGTTTTTAATTTTTCACATTCATCTTTTAAAATCCCTTTAATCTTTCATACGGTGTACTTTAGAGGAGCTGCGGAGGAAAAACATTCACGTGATCAATTTGACCTATATTTTTTGCCCTTTTTTCCAGTAAAAATAAATAACCCACCTTAAAACTAAAAATATTCTCTTGAGAGGCAAAATTGCATGCAATATTAGTTTATTAGTTAAATTCTATATGTATGCATTAACTGTATCTGTTATATCACCTCCAGTATGGCTTTTGAACTGTTACTTGGTGGAAACATAGTTTGTTATTATTCATATATGTAATAATTTATTAAACATTGGAGTGTTTAATCATATTGCCATTGCAGTCATTTTATTAAAGCGGTAAGCATGCAGTGCTGTTATCATTAACTAAAACTAATACTATTAAAAATGTTGTTCAACGAAATAAAGCGGAAATAAAATATTAGATGCAATACTTAAGCCACACAACAATTTAAAATTAAGTTGAACTGCAGGACTGAAATAAAACTAAAACTGAAAATGAATTGAACAAACTATTTTCAAATATTTTTAAACAAACAAAAACTAATAAAAATGACAAAACACATAACAAAATTGCTAAAAATCAAAATCAAAATGAAAATTAAAAATAAAAGCCGATTCAAAAAGATTTACTAAACAGGGCAAAGTACCGTTAGAGTACTCTCTTCCCATAAATTTTGAGTTTGAAAGGTAAACTCCTACATATGCATATTCAATAAGGTTAGGTGCAAAATTAACTGTGTCCAAGCCTTTTCAGCGCTAATTCACTGCGTGTCTTTAGTAAATCCTGACAGTACTATTTTAACGGCAAAAGACGGTTTGCACTGACGCAAGCTGTTAGTAAATCTGGCCCTATATATAGGGTCTTATTTATAGTCTAATGAAATATAATGCAAAATGACCAAAATATGATTTTAACAGATACAAGTATTTTGAGGACGGTGCACAATCCCCTGCAAGAACCCTACAGTGAGACCAGACTCACAGAGCGCTTACTCAAGGGCACTCTGCCATACCTCAAAACACACTTGTTGCCTAGCAACCACCAAGACTCCAGCATTTTATCATGCCGCTACCACAGTAGTTCGTGAAGATTTACATGTCATAAACCCATGGAAAAAAACATCATCTCAATAAACACACACATGCTAGAACAAACTGTACACATGTGTGTGCACACGCTCTGCACCAACAACGCACAAGCAAACAAAGAGTATTCAGCTGCAGGTTTTGTTTTTTCAGGATTACATGTGCTCAAACAAACACATACTCTCCAATCCAATTATTGAAATGTAAAGTTAAAGTCCCCATGAAATCAAAATTAAAGTTTTTTGGGAGTTAGTATCAATATGTTAGTCTTAAGTTTATCTATAAGGCAGTGTGCTCCAAAACAGTGACAAAATTCGCATTTAGAAGATATAAGCATTCAAAGCTTGCAGTTCCTCACTTCCGCCAAAACGGCTCAATGATTTTTTTGACATCACATTATACTTCAGCTTCTCATCAAACTTTCCGTCCAATCAAATGCTCTCTAGAATCCGAAGCGCCCGCCCCCTACACTATAAAATAGACGCTGAAGCCGCGGCTCAAATCGGTCACTTGTCCACAGAATTAGTATTTTCTGTACAGTGAATGGCACGTAGTGCACTATATAGGGGACAGGGAACGATTCAAACAGTGTAAATATGCTTTCCATTGTGGAAAAAAATAAGTCTGGTTTCGCGCTGTCACGCTAACCACACGCACACACACTCTGCTCCGGTCCAGAGACACGATAGCACGGAGCGGATCACATGCGCGAGTCGGCGCAGACCACAAAATGTATCTGAGCTTTTTGAATTCTACCAGAATTCTATATTTTATAGCAATATGGATGAGATTGTGGCTGGCATACCCTGTCAAATGCGGCTTTACGGAGCTCAACGGCTCTAGCCCAAGCTGCGATATAAACGAACGCTATTGGCTATTTTAAAAAGGGGTGGGGCTGCTTGATATGTCCCGCCCTGTCTTCCAGTTTCAGTTAAAATGACGTCAACACAGAGTAACGCTGCGTGTTTCTAAGCATTTCAGGGGACCTTTAATAAACATTCATGCTCACCGACTCTGATTCTATTGTACTGTATATAAATCAATCAAAAAAAAACCTTAAATGACATGCTAATTAATTACTCCGATTACATTTATACATCAACATTTGCTGAAAAAAAAAAAACACTAAATGAAGATTTTTCAAAGACAATTAGTCTAATTATTGTGGCAGACAAAGCATTGAAGTCATTGGCATTAGAAGTCAATACAAAGTGCAGTATGTTCAAAACGGTAGTAGTTTATTTTTTTAACAATAAATTGTATTAAATGAACATGTTAAAATTAGACCGCTCCAATTATATATACTGTAACAGATTGAAATCAACTTAATTGTAATAGTTTTTTTAATCTATTGTATTTTGTGCATTTTTGATACTGCATCAGAGTATATTTTGTATTCAGAGTATATATTTTTTTTCCAGTATTTTGAGTACGTTTTATTATGTTATCATTGTAAGCAAAATCGATACGCTGACCTTGTAAGACCAACCAAGTTAACCAAGTTAATTTATGTTGACATGCGTGCAAAGCATTTGTGTTAACAGAATTAGGAGGAGCAGACAATAGGGGACTGATTCTAAATGAACAACCATGTGTTTCACTGCTTTACTAGATCGTGACAGTAATTTAGAATGAGTGTAATGACAAGAACAGCATGCATGCAGCATTAAGAAGAGCATGTAATGCAGCCAAGTGATAAAACTGATTATTAATTCATTTAATTAACTAAATGAATCAATTAAATCACTACACAGCAAGTCTCTCCAATGTAAATACCTTAGGAAACACGTGCTTGAGAATGATAACTGTGATCAGTATATTAAGAGTATTTAGTCTTCTTGCACACTTACGGCAGTTGGCCTCATCAGACTTGTCCTTGCAGTCTACATCTCCGTCGCATTTCCAGTTGAGGTGAATACACTCTCCACTCCTGCACCGGAACTCCCCCGCCGGGCAATGGGGTTTTTGAGGCTCCGTCCTGCGACTGCAGCGCTCTAGAGATTCATCCGACTTGTCTTTGCAGTCGGGGTCTCCGTCGCAGCTCCATGGCGCTGGAATACACTCAGAGTCATTACAGCGAAACTCGTGCGACCCGCAGGTGCTGGCGGTGGCTGCCGTGCACTTCTCCTCATCGCTGCCGTCGCCGCAGTCATCATCCCCATCGCAGACGAACGTGGGAGCCACGCACAGGCGGTTATGGCACTGGAACTCTTTAGCAGGGCAAGCCTTGGCATCTGGAAAAAAGAATGTACTTTATTAAAGAGTCTTGCAGTCCCTCAAATACATATGTAAAAAAAATTACTTGAACAGTAAATAGTTGATAGCTGAACCTTTAACTACTGCATGCGAATACAAACATTTGAACTTTTCTCCTTTTTTTGTATTATTCATAACAAGCATTTTTTGTCTCCTGTGTTTCCAACTTTTTTGTGCACTTTTTTTTTAAACATAAAAATATATGAGAAAAAGCTAGCATTTTATCATTGTTCATATCTTCTTGGCATTGTACATATTTACATTTTATTCTAAAATGGTTTATTTAAAAGATAAAGTTGTCGTGTTAGGCAACAACTCTTTTCCCCATCATATTTTCCCATATTGGTAGTAATAAACTGATCCATGAATAAAAAAAACCCTGATTCATAATGACATTTTCATCACCTAGGAAGTAAAATCATTAAGGATAAAGTAGACAAGTCTCATTTTATAATATTTTTTGTATTTGTCATTTGGAGGTTATTTTAAAGTCAACCATAATAATTTTGCATAAATAAAAATTTAAATATAAAATTGAAAAGTGAATATTTGTAGAAATATCAGTATTAAATTCTCTTTTAAAAAAAGAGAATATATTATTAGTTTTATATAATTTTAATAAATGAAAATGGTCATCTTATGTTACACCAACTCCAATTTATTCGTAATATACATTAAACTGTAATGTAAAATACATACTTTTTAAAAATGATCATTCTCCTTTTTTTGTATTATTCATAACAAGCATTTTTTGTCTCCTGTGTTTCCAACTTTTTTGTGCACTTTTTTTTTAAACATAAAAATATATGAGAAAAAGCTAGCATTTTATCATTGTTTATATCTTCTTGGCATTGTACATATTTACATTTTATTCTAAAATGGTTTATTTAAAAGATAAAGTTGTCGTGTTAGGCAACAACTCTTTTCCCCATCATATTTTCCCATATTGGTAGTAATAAACTGATCCATGAATAAAAAAACCCTGATTCATAATGACATTTTCATCACCTAGGAAGTAAAATCATTAAGGATAAAGTAGACAAGTCTCATTTTATAATATTTTTTGTATTTGTCATTTGGAGGTTATCTTAAAGTCAACCATGATAATTTTGCATAAATAAAAATTGAAATATAAAATTGAAAAGTGAATATTTGTAGAAATATCAGTATTAAATTCTCTTTTAAAAAAAGAGAATATATTATTAGTTTTATATAATTTTAATAAATGAAAATGGTCATCTTATGTAACACCAACTCCAATTTATTCGTAATATACATTAAACTGTAATGTAAAATACATACTTTTTAAAAATGATCATTGATAATTATTAAATGATTATAATTATTTAGTAATGTTAAATTACATTGTAAAAATGATTATAAATAATTATTATTATCTATTCAATAGAATGTTTAACATTTTGTAAAATTAGCTTTATCAAATTTCTATTCAGAAAAAAAACAAAGCTCTATGCCTTCACGTTTGCTGTTCTTTTATTATCCTCCTGACCTGGCTTTTTACTATTTTGAACGATGACTGAAACCTTGTATAACGGGCATTTCTCGTGTTTACTGCCATCTTATGATAAATCACTTGTATTCCACAACTGTAAGATGCTTTGGATAAAAGCGTCTGCTAAATGAATACATGTAAATGTATTAAATTAGTGAGGGAAAAAACTATGGGTTTCTGTTTAACAATGTCACATCACCAAACCTATGAAATACCATTACAGTAAAATGACTGAATCACACTTCTCACTGGAAATTTATGGCAAATGTCGCATGAGCTCTGAGCTATTCTGTGCTCATGTGAGCTCCGTGACCTCACTGATTCAACTGTGCTGCGGATGACCTGAGGTTCACACTTTAGCCCCACACTGGAGGCAGACACTAAATGGGCTTAACTGTACTGTAGTAAACGCCTGTCCATTCTTTAATGGGGTCACCCACCCCACCCGAATAACCATCCTGAAGAGCTGCAAGGCGATTGGGTATTACATTCACGGAGGCTAGTTTTGTAAAAGGATTTGAAATGGCTTACGAGCATGTGATCGGGTATGAATGCGTTTGAGCAGATGGGATATGAAAGAAATCGATCCTGACTTTTTGTGACTTTGCGTCGATAAACCTGTAAATATGCAAACTATTTGCAAAGAGCAGCTGGGGCTCATAAAACACTTTCACCGTCAAAACGGTGACATTATCAAAATTGTATTGCCGGACTCTAAATCAATGTTATTTGTGCTGCTCACAGAAAGGTCATTCTTGTTGTTCATTGCACTTTAGCTGATTTGCATTTCATATTTCTGCCACCTACGCTGGTTGCTTTTGAAGCCAATTACAATAATGCTCAATGAGATATGATGCTAATTGTGTTTTTGCAAAGCTGATTAGCCAACAACGATCTAAAAAAAATAAAAAACTAATCAACAAGGTCCATTAGGAAAGCAAACTCTGCAACTGCTGTCAGCCACTCAAAGGTCTCTTCAATGACTATCGAATAGCTGAGGGGAACGGGTGGAACAACATCTTCTGGAATGATCTTTTGACAAATTTAACATTAATTTGTAGATATTATATAGCTACATAATTTCTCCACCCTCAAGGTCAAGGCAGCCAACAAACGTAGCATGTTGTTAAAAGAAAGTGACATGATTGGATCTTTTTTGTGTGTACAGTGTATGGGCAGGAAGGTTGTGTTTGCTCTAAGCAGGGGGAGATGATTGGCTGAACCTTCTCTTCTCTTGTGGGACAAGAAGAGCAGTAGTGAAAATGAAAAGGTGCTTGGCCTGTGATGTAGACAGCAGCTTAAAACAACATCCTCTCAGAGAGGAACAGAACAAACATGGACCACCAGTGAACTCAGACTGACTGTCATATTCCAGCTGGAATGAAAATCAAATCATCCAGCTCTATACACTTGCAGAAGGCGTGAATTGGATGTATAAAATAAATTCACATACTAAATTAATCTATACTTAAGAATGATTAGTAGGCCTGTCACGATAACAGCTTTTTGATGTGCGATATATTGCCCCAGAAATAATTGCGATAAGCGATATTATTGTCATTTTAAAGACCATTTTATGCCACTGAATATATAATAATAATGTAACAGCATAATAATGCAAGAAGGCCCACACACTTCCAAATGACAACACACTTTTAATTTTTAAGAATATTTAGATCATGGATCTAAAACCTGAATAAATGGTAAATAAACATTTTCTAACAAAAAGTGTAAAGTAACAAGTAGAAAAAAAGAAAAAGGCACAAAGAACTTGTATGGAGATTTTTTCATCTACAGATTTTTCCTGGACTTTCTTTTCTCTGTACATTAAGGGTGCACACTATTGCTGAAAAACACAATCACTGCTTAGCATTCAGATGCCCATATGCACAAAGGCACAGATCCCTAAACAAGGCCATATCTGCTGATGAAACTTTTTTTGTAGAAGCATTTTTTAAATTTGAACTAGCACTTCATGACTATACCACGTTATGTACAAGAAGCTGCAAAAGACACAGGCGGAAGTGGAATGTACAAAACATGGTGACATTACTTTTTAAGTAAATATAATGGGCGATATATTGCGTCACCAAAAATTATTGAGGTCATGTACATACATTGCGAGATAAGTCAATATATTGATTATTGCGACATGCCTAGTGATTAGCGGTGCTTGCTAAGTGTTACATTGAAGAAGGGACCCGAACCATTTCTGGGGACAAGAATAGGGTTGTTTACTTGGGCAAGTAAACCACCACTCAAAATATCTAAACAACCATCTTGAAATGCCCTAACAACCAACAAGAACATCCTAGAAACTGCAACTCATGTTGCTTTGAGTTTTTTAAAACACCCTACCTTATGAAAATGAACCATGGTTTTACTACAAACAAAGCCCCCCCCAAAAAAACATGGTTATTGTAGTTAAATCAAGGTAACAACAAAATAACCATGGTTTGGCTACATTAATCATAGTTTAACCATGGTATTTGTAGGAAAACTGTGGTTATGAAAATAGTAATCAATCCGCCAAAAAAAGAAAGAAAAAAAAAGAAAAGAAATTAGCACCCATATGCTATTTAACATTTAGCATGTTAGCATCTTTATCTCTTTCATTAGCAAGGACTAAAATGTTCTTCAGAAAAATTCATTTCTAAGTATATTAACATGAGCATCCGAAACAGTTGTGCAGAAAACACAATCACTGCTTAGCATTCAGATGCCCATATGCACAAAGGCACAGATCCCCAAACAAGGCCATATCTGCTGATGAAACTTTTTTGTAGAAGCATTTTTTAAATTTGAACTAGCACTTCATGACTATACCACGTTATGTACAAGAAGCTGCAAAAGACACAGGCGGAAGTGGAATGTACAAAACATGGTGACATTACTTTTTAAGTAAATATAATGGGCGATATATTGCGTCACCAAAAATTATTGAGGTCATGTACATACATTGCGAGATAAGTCAATATATTGATTATTGCGACATGCCTAGTGATTAGCGGTGCTTGCTAAGTGTTACATTGAAGAAGGGACCCGAACCATTTCTGGGGACAAGAATAGGGTTGTTTACTTGGGCAAGTAAACCACCACTCAAAATATCTAAACAACCATCTTGAAATGCCCTAACAACCAACAAGAACATCCTAGAAACTGCAACTCATGTTGCTTTGAGTTTTTTAAAACACCCTACCTTATGAAAATTAACCATGGTTTTACTACAAACAAAGCCCAAAAAAAAAAAACATGGTTATTGTAGTTAAATCAAGGTAACAACAAAATAACCATGGTTTGGCTACATTAATCATAGTTTAACCATGGTATTTGTAGGAAAACTGTGGTTATGAAAATGGTAATCAATCCGCCAAAAAAAGAAAGAAAAAAAAAGAAAAGAAATTAGCACCCATATGCTATTTAACATTTAGCATGTTAGCATCTTTATCTCTTTCATTAGCAAGGACTAAAATGTTCTTCAGAAAATTTCATTTCTAAGTATATTAACATGAGCATCCGAAACAGTTGTGCAGAAACTGACCACAACTGCTACCAAAAAAGTTACAACGTTAAGTTTCTGACTAATACTTTTTACTAACTACTGTCTTCGGACCAAACAAATGCCAGTAATGTCAGTAATGAAATAAATAGACAAACAAATCGATCTGGTTCTTTACAAACAGTTTAGATTAGATGGATTTCCAACTTTCCCAATGTTACAGAAGCATAAAAGAGTTGCAAACACATGTGGCTCTGAGCCTGATTGACTTTGTCATTCAAAGGCTGCTGATATATCTCTGCTGTGTGGATTTGGATGCTATCTTGTTTAGAGGTCAGGCACAACAGTGAATGGATTTTAAAAGAGCGGAAAGGAAAAGCTCAAAGCAGGTCAATTGAATTCCACTGACCAATGTCAAATACTCATTCCCGGGACCAACAACAGACAGGTAGTAGATAAGGCTTTACATTAACAAGATCTCTGTGACCTTGAAGTAAACAACAGAGAGCTGAAAAATATATAGCACAACTGAATGTGAAATAAAAACATGCAGCTTTTCTGTCTTTGTGTTAATTGAAAGACTACACTGAATATTTGACAAGAACTAACTGCTGTATAATGCATGATATAACATATAAACTATATGTATTTATGTCATGTATTATACAAGAGTTAGTTTCTGTCAAATATTCCATGTAGTCTCTCAGTCAACACAAGGACAGAAAAGCTGCATTCATAAAATTTCCAAAAACATTTCATGATTTTTTTTTAATCATAAATGCACCATTAGGTGGTGACAAGTGGCTGTCTTTATGAGTGAGTCATTGAATCATTCATTCAATCAATTTGTTTAAAACACAGATTCATTTAGGAAAGAAACAAGTGATTGTTTTTTTCATGCGAGCCACTGAATACTGCTACCAAAAAAGTTACAACGTTAAGTTTCTGACTAATACTTTTTACTAACTACTGTCTTCGGACCAAACAAATGCCAGTAATGAAATAAATAGACAAACAAATCGATCTGGTTCTTTACAAACAGTTTAGATTAGATGGATTTCCAACTTTCCCAATGTTACAGAAGCATAAAAGAGTTGCAAACACATGTGGCTCTGAGCCTGATTGACTTTGTCATTCAAAGGCTGCTGATATATCTCTGCTGTGTGGATTTGGATGCTATCTTGTTTAGAGGTCAGGCACAACAGTGAATGGATTTTAAAAGAGCGGAAAGGAAAAGCTCAAAGCAGGTCAATTGAATTCCACTGACCAATGTCAAATATTCATTCCCGGGACCAACAACAGACAGGTAGTAGATAAGGCTTTACATTAACAAGATCTCTGTGACCTTGAAGTAAACAACAGAGAGCTGAAAAATATATAGCACAACTGAATGTGAAATAAAAACATGCAGCTTTTCTGTCTTTGTGTTAATTGAAAGACTACATGCCGCGTGATTTCCCCGTTGATTCTGCGTCACGATCCGCTCTAAACAGCTGAAAGTCCTGGAGACTCAATGCGCTGTCCGGAAGGGCGTCATTCAGCCAGGTTTCCGTGAGCTACAATGTTCAGCAAAACATCAACATTCAACAATATTCGAATAATCGAAAACCGGTGAAATATCGGGTGGTGTGTACTGCCGAATGTCCAGCAATTCGTCTCTGGTGAAACTGATTGCAGGGATATAACTAAAGACAGGACAAACTAACAAAAACAAAAACAACTGCGGAGCACACCACGGAGGCAGCCATCATCGTCGGCGCCATCTCATAGACAACTGGCATCAAATAGACAACTGGCAATAAATGTAGGTTACACAATATTACAGGGTTTCCCATAATTTTTTTTTGTGGCGGCCCGCCACAATATCAACTCTGACCACCACAAATAGATTTTCCAAAAGGTTTTGTTGAATAAACATGAGCACTGCACGTTTCAAAATCAAAACGCGGCACGGGTGTTTTTATATAAATTAGGGATGCACGATATTATCGCACTTTATATCGGAATCTGCCGATAATGGCTTTAAATGTAAATATCGGCATTGGCCCGATATGAAAAATTATGTCGATATGTCTTGCCTATAAGGGGAATACGTTAACTAACATTTGCTCAGGGTGTGCTAGTGATTAGATCAAGGCAGCAGTGTGGCTCATTCTTGAAGCAAAGTTTGGTCTGAATGATGATTAGATTCACTCTTTTGGATTGCTGCATTTAATCTGAGAATGCACGTACAGAATGACGCATTCCGTGTGTGATAAGAGTAACAGTAATAGCACGTGCAGTGGCAGCAGCGGCAGCCTCCCCCAGGTCCTAATGCTCGTTCTGTAAGGAGTTTTAATCTGTAGGGGGCACTGTTGGCCTACTTCTAATTAAATTAAAAGTAAAATAGCCTACACAAATAACACTTAGACTGTTTCTGATTAAATAAAGCAGTAATTGATGTCATAAAACAATGAGTATAATTTGCTTTAAAGGTCAGAAGCTATAGCTTACATGGAAAAAAAAAATCACAAACATGACACTTGTAAATTAAATAATTTTATATATACTGATTTATTCATTATTGTGTAATATGTTTTATTTTTTTAAACAAATCATAAGCTCTAAAAGATTTTCAGAAGTTTTACAACTCTTTTGCTTTAGACCATCTACAAATATTAAATCTTAAAATAAAATGTTAGGGTTAACTGCATCTTTCTGTGGAAAAAAATGCAGCGATTGATATATAGTTTAGTTATTTTCAAAGCTTCAATGTACTGTCAAAAAATCTTCATTATTGTTTATTTAACTCTAACAAATAAGTTCTTGATAAAAAATATTTTGCTTATAATCTCTGCACAGGAGAGACTTGGTGTTAATTCCAAGCAAAAGGAAACATCAAAAGGCAAAAGCAAAAGGTATCGGTCAAAATAAGTTGAAAAATATCGGCATATCAGATAACGGCAAAAAGCCAATATTGTGCATCCCTAATATAAATGTATCTTTTTTGAAGGGAACCGATTGCCTTCAGAAAAGTTTTGATGTCATTTTAATTTAATCTTTCCTATAATGCCTGATAAAGTAGCATTCATGAGCGCAGCACTGCTTTGATTACAGCCGTTACCGGGGAAACCACTATTTCTGCGCTCCTAAAGCGCCTTCTGATGGCAGAGAGTGAATTTACACTTTCAATAAGCCCGTCTGCTGTTTTATATTTACATTATATACATATATATTTCCCCCAGGGGAAGTGCCGTCACATATAGAGTGCAAGTCTGTGAGAAACACTTTTATTAACTTACTTATTGAACTGTTGTATAAAAGCAATATCATACTTGCGTTCAATTGTGTGAACTCTCCAAATTAAATGAAACATTAAAATTAAAAAGAAGAAAGCATTTTTATATGTACCGTATACAAATACAGACTTCACCTTTCAAAGCAATGTATAAGAAGACTGGAACACTTTTAACAATACTTCCACCAAAGATATTTCAATTTAAATGACCACCCCATATCTATGAGAACAAGCCGGGGGCAGCTTTAGCGCTGAGGCTCATGCTATGCTCAGTAAATGGCCAGAGGCACTAAGTCAGCACAGAGTTAATGGTACATTCCCCACTGTCCTCCATCAGCCCATAATATTATAGTATCCCGTATCACAGAGAAAGACTAGCCTCCTCCGGGGAGAAAGACTGTAACCATGATGCACTGAGCTGAGGGGACGAGGTGCCACAAACATACTGAGGCAGCTAAAGACCGCGGTGCTTTGTATGAGACCCCCTTAATGAAGCTTTTCCCAGTGCTGACAAAAGCACCTGCAGGCACAGCGTAAGGAAAAGAGGATATACTAGCAAGAAAGAGAAATTGAAGAGGACAGGGAATTAGTTCAGGCCGGTAATTCTGTAAGCCCTCAGTGTGATTTCATTCGTCAGTTACGAGTTTAGAAGGAATAAGACATTTTGTTTGGCAACTCTGGTATATGACTCTTCTTGTATGAGGAAAATAAACCAGTAATAGGACTCTGGCAGTGAACTACTGTTTCATTAAAACTCTGTGAAATCACACTGTAAATAAAGGTTTTGATGCATTTCCAATTGAAGCAGAACATTTCGACTGGATACACTGAAGGAACTATCTCTTTTTTAAATAGCCAATAAGCACTAGTTATGCCACAGCCGTGAAGTGAACCACACTAGTTTGCAGATGATATAAGTAGGGTTGGGTACCGAAACCCGGTGCCAATATGGTATGTACTAGAACCGAATCAGAACGCAGATTTCGGTGCCTCATTTTGGTGCCACTGATGCCTGAATGCCAAATGCCTGAGCGATTGATTGAAATATTTGTCCTGGTTCTCTGAAATGGACGTAAGACGCATGGGTGTTGTGAGGCCGTTTATAGTGGGGCTACAGCGATTAGCTCCATAAACTGTACACAAATTCATGATCGCCTCAGAGACAGTCCTCTTTAAATTTCATATGAAAACGCCGGCAGACTTTTCGTCTCCTCCTCGTCTTTCAGCGCGCTCTTCAATTCCGCAGACCACAGCGGCACAGCGTGAGCAGACTCAAACATAGGACACAAGGTGTGTGTTTATCGATAGATTGTTATAATATCTGTATCTGTGCAGTTCTTTGTCATAAATACAGTTTACAAAAGTCACAAGGGTGCAATCGGTTTCCCATCTACTGTAAAGTTTTCGCTGCGTTCACCGCTCATCACACCACAGCTGTTTCCTCCAGCAGAAATCTAGCCCTTAACACAAACGCATACTTTATAAAACGATCATATTGCTATTTTCATTTGAAAATGTAATATTTAATATAAAACATATTACAGTGCATGTGGCATACCATAGAGTAATTCACAGAACTGATTAAAGACAGTGACAGACAGCACTCAGTCAATTCACTCATTTTAACTAAAAATCAGAGTGATTGACAGAGATACAGTAGAAAAATTATGTGTGGTTTTGTATTAAATATTGTTTTGTATTAAATAATGACCCAGATCGTGAAATACATTTATTGGCCTTAGAGTAAGGGAAGCACAACTCGGGAAATGAGAGCATCCAAGGAGCATGTCAATGCGATGTATATTTATTTTTTATATTTTTAAATGTTCTTTAATGTTATCCATCGTTTTTTATTCTAGAAAGCATCTGATTGGACAAAAACCAATACAGTGCAATATGAGTAATCAAAATTTGTGCTCCATTTTCCAAGAAGAAAAAGAGGCTATTCACACAAACTCTGCTATTAAAACCAAGCATTTTTTTAAGAAAAAGAAGAATGAATAAGTTCAAAAAGCAGAAATAAAGTGCCTTATGGGTATTTAATAGTGGGAGTAAAGTTTTTAACATGTATTTACGGTAAAAGGCCTACAATTGTGCAAACAATTGATTTGCACAATAAATGTAAACAGCATCGTTATCCTCATTTGCTTAATGTAAATTTAGCATCTGCCAAATTTGAAAAGCACATGACCTGCTGAAAGTGAATTTAGGGGTATATAAATCAACTAAAAGCCAAAAAAACTACTGTTTTGATTTGATTTCATAATCTAAAATGTGCTTAATGTATTAGCATCTACTAGTTTTCCCCAACTCAAAGAAATGAGTTAATTTGACTGAATTGGCCAATATAAACTGGTTAATACCAATACATTTCATTTTATTGGTCAGATAACCCAACCTGGCTCAAGAAAATCATAAAGCGCTCCACAAGTTAACAAGTGCAAGTTCCTTTTCATAGTGCAGAAATGCCTGAGAAAGCAGCTGAAATGGTCTGAATCTCTATTATACAGTTTGGAAAATGATTGACCCCTCTGTGCAACAAATTCATTTAGAGCAGAGCGCTCTGGACAAACCTCTCTGCACCAAGCCTTCAGCTGTTTACGGTGAAAGGAAAGACATTTTCACACCTGCTGAAGTGTGGCTATATGTTGACCAGGGGTAGGGGGGCATTACCTCTGGGTGGATTAGCAAATGGAAGTGCAGATGAAAGAAATATCAGGCTATTGTCAGGGGATAGAAGAGGTTGAGCATAACGCTTGGCATTACACGGGTGCTAACACCTCAGCCTATGCAACTGTGTGCTGACTGAGTACAGCCAATATTCCCACCCACATAAAGCACAAAAGGGCAAAAGCTTCCCTGTATAGACGGCATATCCTGTGTACACAAAATATTCCAGAACAGAATAAAACGCATCAGACTTGTTGATATGAAATGAACCAAACATTCATTCTGGCATTATCAAAAAGCAAATGATTCATTAATTTCACTGGGAATCATGTTCAGTTCCTGCTTGCTTCAATCAGGGGACTAGCACATATCAGACAGCACATCTCAGAATTCATTAGCTTCAATGTCACGCAGGAAATAAATGAACACCAAGAACAACATCACACGAATAAATATCTAAAACTCAGTGCAGCTTACACTTTCTGCCAGTGCTGTAATTATAATTTTACATGGATGCATGAAAACAGATTTTATATTTGCCGTAATCACATTAGCTGTCAGTAATAATCCTGCGGATACTGATATAATCAGATTAATAGATATTCTTGGGTAGCATCTAGCCCCTAGTGAAAGGAAAGACATTTTCACACCTGCTGAAGTGTGGCTATATGTTGACCAGGGGTAGGGGGGCATTACCACTGGGTGGATTAGCAAATGGCAGTGCAGATGAAAGAAATATCAGGCTATTGTCAGGGGATAGAAGAGGTTGAGCATAACGCTTGGCATTACACGGGTGCAAACACCTCAGCCTATGCAACTGTGTGCTGACTGAGTACAGCCAATATTCCCACCCACATAAAGCACAAAAGGGCAAAAGCTTCCCTGTATAGACGGCATATCCTGTGTACACAAAATATTCCAGAACAGAATAAAACGCATCAGATTTGTTGATATGAAATGAACCAAACATTCATTCTGGCATTATCAAAAAGCAAATGATTCATTAATTTCACTGGGAATCATGTTCAGTTCCTGCTTGCTTCAATCAGGGGACTAGCACATATCAGACAGCACATCTCAGAATTCATTAGCTTCAATGTCACGCAGGAAATAAATGAACACCAAGAACAACATCACACGAATAAATATCTAAAACTCAGTGCAGCTTACACTTTCTGCCAGTGCTGTAATTATAATTTTACATGGATGCATGAAAACAGATTTAATATTTGCCGTAATCACATTAGCTGTCAGTAATAATCCTGCGGATACTGATATAATCAGATTAATAGATATTCTTGGGTAGCATCTAGCCCCTCTAAATCTCCCTTGAGGAAATGCTTCAGCAGATATTGTAATACTTCTTTATTATGGCCCTCCTCTGTGGTACAGCAGAGGCTGAGTGTTGTAGGTGGTGATAGGTTGTGTTTTTCAGTGATGAGATTTTTCACAGCACCCAGAGAAGCGCTAAAGCCTGGGAATGGAAATGGAAAGAAAAGCAAAGAAGCGAGAAAGACAGAAGCTCCCAAATCCTAGTGAGCTGCCTAAAAAGACAACCTTAATAGACACGGCATGCTCAAAATTCACTGCAACAAGCATTCTGAGATAAATCATCCAAGATGCCAAGTGTATTTATAAATATATTAAATTATATATTCCAAAAAAAGAAATAAAATAAAAATACATCAAATTAAAAAATGATATATTACTATGATATTTATAAATAAAAAATATTAAGTGAAATGAATTATTTCATCAAATATTTACATCATGTTCAAAATTCTGGGGTCAGTAAGATTTTTTTTTCTTTTACACTGTTGCATCAAAGCAAAATGAATGAATCCCACACACCGTCAGTACTTGCAAATGTATCAAAAAATAAATGTACTCACGATGTTCTGGTCCCATGACCTTTATCTGCCATATTTTCATTGTAACAAAAAGTTGCTAATTTGAATAAATGTTGTTCTTTTGAATTTCCTATTCAACAAAGAATCTTGAAAAAAATCCTTTTGAAAATTTAGCTTTGCCATTACAGGAATAAATGACTTTATAAAATTGTCATAGAAATTGTACTAATTCAATTTTAATATTAGATTAGAATAGCTAATATTTCACAATATTATAGTTTTATTGTATTTCCGATTAAATAAGCTTTGGTGAGGATAAGTGAAAACTATTAACTGTGTGTATATATATATATATATATATATATATATATATATATAAAGAAATACAAATAATTACAAATAAATAGTGAGTCATTGAATTAAATGACAGACAGACAGATAGATAGATAGATAGACAGATAGCTCCCAATTTGCTGCTAAATTACTAGTGTTACCGAATGTTTTATATATATATATATAATAGGACACAGAGAAGACCGTTTGCTTGTAGTCTTACCAAGCACAGCAAAAATAACGCACTCACATAAACTCAAACAACCATGCTCCCACACATAACCTCTTTCACCACTAACTAACAGACTGGTTCACCTGTTTCTCTTTTCCATCTTTTCTGGTATTTCATCCTTTCATTTAAATATTTTTATCTGTATCTGTGCACTTCAAATCCTCCCACATTAGGATCTACTGGGTGTCACCAGCTTCCCTCGCTTCTCTTATCTGATCTCAGTCATCTCAAGGCAATGATCGACATTACACGCCTCAGTGCTTGACTGCAACTTCCATTCGATCTTAATTGATTGAAAAGGCTCTGATGTGTGGCCAAACTAGCTAAACGAGAATGAGCACACAGTCGAGTACCTATCATAGAAAACACGCTCACGTTTCAGTGCTAGCAGCTATACACACAACAACTGTGACCTAAGTACCCTGAGTGAGCTGCAAATGCAACCTCACATTTATGTTTGATTTTCATGAGCAATTCGGTTATAAATATTGAATGTAGGTCAAACTTACAGTGTACACTGCTGTTCAAAAGTTAGGGGTCAGTAAGACACAGTACGAAGTGTAATATTGTGAAATATTACAATTTAAAATAACTTTCCTATTTAAATATATTTCAAAATTTAATTTATTCCAAAGTTGTTGCTTTTAAGACAGATCATAAAGCTCTTAAAACATAGCACCATATACCCAAAGTGACAGTGATACACACAGCACAGGAGATTCAATTTACTAAATTTCCCACACAACTATCATGACTTCGCAATGCATAAAAGTCATAAAAGTCATATGTGAATATATTTAGAGCAAGCAAATAATGAGCACCCTGGTGAAAAGAGTAAGAAGCGGAAGAAGACAAAGAAGAGGTGTGTGGATCGGATAGAGGAAGAGGAGAGGGAATAAGAATCTATTTCTGCATCCAGTTCTGGAGTTCATCTCTTCCTGGAGATGGGAAGTGTTCGACCGCAAGCTTTGACAAAGCAACTCTTCTCCAAGCAATAAAAGGGCTTGCAGAGATATTGAGTCAAGCGCATGCCAGGTGTAAATTTAGCATTAGCATTTCACATCGTTCAAAGCTTCAGAAAATATAATATCGTAAAGAAATTCTCTGGACGGAAATATGAGGTGTATATTTACAGAAATTAAGGAAATGCATAAAAAAGGATCTTCAGTTCAATAGTTCAGCTTTCACTATGGTCTTTTAATGTTACATGAAGAGAATGCAGAATTGAATTATGAAGTAAAATTAGAAATGTTTAGCTAAATTAAGAGTCTGTTTGGAGACCATTGATTAGTTTGGAGAAATATGTAAAATTCTCATAATGGTTAATATTCCAATACAGAAGACTACATACTCTAGAGTTTCATATCGTAATATCTTTTTTATTGCTTTAGCATGTTTTAGTATTTCTTCTAATTAGGGTCTGCTGGAATCAAGTGGCTGTGTGGTCTGTGTGGTACATTAATCTCTATGGATGTACAATGAGAGGCAGAAGTGGGGGACATAGAATGAGATAAAGAGATAGAGTCAGAGATCTCAAGGGTAATATCACCCATAGCGTGACACAAATCTAACGGTGATAATTAAAATCCAATTATATTACAGCATAAAACAAACACTCCAGCATAAAAGGAGCTGAAAGGCACCAATAAAAAGATCTTTATTCTTACAAAAAGCAGATATAGCTTAAAGACATGTTTACACATTTGCAGTGACAAAGTGACTGGAAGTCATCCATTTTTAATTGCCATGTACACACTGCAGATAAATACGGTTGTCACTCTTTTGTTTGAGAGCTTAATCTTGTTCTGTCCACAAGAATGACAATCACACCCTGTGACCCTTTACTCGGTGCAGTAGTAACCAAAATGAACATTTAGTGGCACTTTTGGAAACTGACAGCTTGCGAGATATCTGCTTTTCTTGTCCAGGTGCAGTGCTAACAAATCAACCGAGGGACATTACTTGAATTTATTGACGCACATTTTGACACCAGATTTTCCCACCAGTCCTGTGCTCTAGAGGTGACCTAAAACATTATGGCTCAGCAAGAGCATTAAAGGCACAGTTCACCTGAAAAATAAAATTACCCCATGATTTACTCACCCTGAAGCTATCTTAGGTGCATATGACTTTCTTCTTTCAGACGCATACAACTGGAGTTATATATATTTTTTTAAATGTCCTGGCTCTTCCAAGCTTCAAAATATCTTCTTTTGTGTTTAGAGTTTAAAGTTTTAAAATTTAAAAAAATGTGAATAATATAAAGAATTTTTTAAGTCAAAATTGTTTGTATGGCACTGCACCATCTAAACACAAAATGCACATTAATTATTAAGAATATATGCATCCAGCAATTTAAGTTCACACGTTTGAGGCTTGAATGCTTTTTTCCCCCTCGCGTCATGAAACTTCTCCCTCATAATGAGCTAAACGGCACAGCTCTGCCTTAGCAGGGGTTCCTCTCTCTGCCGAAACGCAGTTTCAGTAATGAAAACATTTTAAACTTTCTTCATAGAGCTTCCACAAGAGCAAAGGGCACTTTGATTGTGCATTTTTAATGCAGATTACCGATAATAATTTATCCTTAAAAGCTTCCTTCGCAGTGTATCTGGAGATTAAGGTAATAGAGGGGAAAAGAGAGAGAGAAAGAGAGAGAGCGAGAGAGAGAGAGAGAGAGAGCAAAAGGACACAGCTGAGTTTGAGGGCAAATAGTGCCTTTCTTCTACAAAAATAGGTATATTATTCATGTCTGTGACTCCCCAAGATATGTTTTATGTAAATCTTCCAACCTTTAGTACACTGGAAAGGGCTTTGTGGATGCAGCAGGTTTTAGATGTATGTGTGGAGTCTGGTAAACCCACTAAAAGTGCACTGCTGCCCCATTCAGCAAATGAAAGCACTAAAACAGTATTATGTTTTTAGCATTATGTATAATGCTCTGTAAAAAGGATATTAGCTTTTATCCAAGGTACTAAGAAGAACAATGAAGCAGCATGAATAAATTATGCTGTTAATGTTTTGCTGCTTGCTGACTTTATTTTTACTGTTGTTATGTTGTTGTTGTTGTGCAGTGATCTTAAACCCATCTTATTACATAATAATGTTTGTTGATTGTCACCATTACACATTGTTATACTGAGGATAATTATTAAATATTAAAAACCAATGCCTTAAAATGAGTTTGTGTAAAAGTGTAAAAATGTAAGTAAAAATATTTAAATTACTATGTCATTTTAGGTTTTAGAACCATAATTTTAACTGAAATTCAGTTTATACATTTATTTACACTACACTTAAAAAGTAAGTGTTTTTTTATTACAAGAATTAACACTTTTATTTAGCAAAGATTAAATTAAACAAGAGTTACAGTAAAAACATTAATAAAGTTACAAAAGATTTCTATTTAAAATAAATGCTGTTGTTCTGACTTTTATATTCAAAGAATCCTGAATAAAAAGATGCATCATGGTTTCCACAAAAATATGAATGTTTTCAAATGTAGTGATAAAAACGGTAGAGGTAAAGAAATGGTAGTTATATGCATTTACAATAAATCAAATACATAATTTTAAAGATGCAAAACCACAAAGGTTTTGGCTAAACATTTTACATAATAAATGAACAAAATCCAAAAAGTACTAATCTTCCCTGTTCTATCCTCTGTGTCACACCTGACTGATGAGCTTCTGGTTCATGTAGAGGTGACTGATTTGAAATGTAATTTTTTGTGAAACATGATTCTTCAAAAGTTATGGGCTGTATAGCATTAAGAGTAATATGTATTCAGAAAGTACTAATCTTCCCTGTTCTATCCTCTGTGTCACACCTGACTGATGAGCTTCTGGTTCATGTAGAGGTGACTGATTTGAAAAGGATTTGAAATGTAATTTTTTGTGAAACATGATTCTTCAAAAGTTATGGGCTGTATAGCATTAAGAGTAATATGTATTCATGGACCGTGCCTTAACATCTTCAATTATAAAATCAAAAGGAGCAGTCCTGCAGGTTATTCTATAATAAAAAAAATAGAAGTATCAGGACCAGACATCAAGCAGGAAATCAATTATAATCAGTAGCACGGTGAAATATTACAGTGATGTTAATGCTCTTATTTTTCAGTTCAGCGCAAGACCGTGCAACACGCAAATCACTGCTATACATCCACAGAGATAAACAAGCGCTGTCACGGTGCTAATCAAAGTGCTAATAGTCAGAAAATGAAAAACCATAAAAGATCGAGGTAGAGTTGAAAGACGTGTCCTGTATTTCATTATTACATGATTAAGTATAAGAGAAAGCGTAAGCCCGTAGTGACAGAAGGACAAGAGATTTCGCTCGGCTGTGTTTGGAGATATGAAAAGCACACATGTCAAGGCTGGATAATAGGCAGGATAATTACATATTATGAACACAACAGGGCAATTCAATTGTGAAATATGCATTTTGTAGATAATGGTCAACACAGAAACACAATAATCTCTTTACATCCTGTAGGGCAGTGTTTCCCAACTTTTTTTTAGTCGCGGCACCCTTTGGAAATTTTAACAAACTTGTGGCACCCTACAAAATTTGTATAGTCACAATATTTGAACTTCTCATTTCGATGTGATAATTTGAAAAGTATAGATATTCGGTACAACAGGGAAGAACTGCAGAATATAATGTCACATTGAATTTCATGAAGAAAATTGAAACTATGCAATTTATTGATTGATTTAATTGCATTTATAAAAACTGATATTATTTCAATGTTTAACACCCTTAAATGTTTCGCACTAAAAGCATCACATTTAAACTTCTTCATTTTGTTCTGACTTGATGATAATTAAATTTTTTCATATAAAAATTTCAAATGACTTCATTTTATTAAAAATCCTGGAATTAATTTATAAATAAATTGGTCATTAAAAAGTCTCACTCTTAAAAAGTTTCTTCATCATTTACTGAAAAATGACAGTCCCACTATGGGAGTGTGTCTAAATATTAAACTTACTGATTTACTTACTTACTTTGCCATCCAAAGCCACGCCCCCTGAACGCATTTACGCTCACAGACCAGAATACCAGAGACAACATTACTACAATAGGCTACATCAGCGGTTCCCAATTCCAGCCCATGTTCCGAAGTGAAGTAAACTTCAACGGATTTCCCCTGCTCAGGGAGTAGGGAGCAATGGACACTGTGACATTGAATTTCATGAAGAAAATTGAAACTATGCAATTTATTGATTGATTTAATTGCATTTATAAAAACTGATATTATTTCAATGTTTAACACCCTTAAATGTTTCGCACTAAAAGCATCACATTTAAACTTCTTAATTTTGTTCTGACTTGATGATAATTAAATTTTTTCATATAAAAATTTCAAATGACTTCATTTTATTAAAAATCCTGGAATTAATTTATAAATAAATTGGTCATTAAAAAGTCTCACTCTTAAAAAGTTTCTTGACAGTCCCACTATGGGAGTGTGTCTAAATATTAAACTTACTGATTTTTTTGTAACATTATAAATGTACTGCAAGTTTTGATCAATTTAAAGGTGCAGTAGATGATCTTGGAAAATGCTAACTTTAGCCTGATAGCACTGAAAGATCGGGTAGTTGATGTTTGTCTGCCATTCTCGCTCTGTATGCACAGCGTGCATAATACATACGTTGACAGGCAGGTACTGCGCGAACCGAGTGCGCAGAGGTGTGCCACACAAACTAGATCGCTCTGCATGCCACACACATACAATATAGACATGAATCATGGAAAAGGGGCAAAACAGCAATATACCTAGTACTGTTATATTAATAATAATCAACAGGTGACTAAGTCTGCAGTACAGAAACTATTTAGACATATTAAACAAACCAGCAAATTCTCAGCTGCTCTGCCGTGGATTTAAAATGCTGAGTTTGCTTTTATCCATGAGCCCTTGAGCAGTACATCAGGAGTTTGTTATAATGATAAAGATCCTGAAGGGCTTTAAAAGGCCAAACGTATAATACATAATCTTTCCATAAAAGAGGTAGTTGGAGAATCACTGCTTGTATAGGTTGCATGTCAAAGAGCAAAGTAAAATCAATACTGGTTTATAATCTAATAGTAAATTGAAATACCTGTATTTGGCAGCCGGATTATTGTGTGTTTGAGAGCAAGAGGAAAGGAGTGCGAGAAAGTGCGCGTGTAAGCAGAATTTCTATTTAATTTATAGTCATAACACACATTCTCGTTCTCACCCACTGTGACAATCAATCAATGCAAGAACTAACTGTTGGGGGTCTAAACATAAAAACCAGCCCACTTTTTTAAGATCCAGAGACCTCTGTAATATCTACCCTGCGCATCAGGAGGACATGATGAAAGGACCATCAGCTACAATAAAATCAAACATCGATGTGTTTCATGTGCTTCACACACACACACACACACACACACACACACCCACACACATCACTACCTCCACTGCACTCCATTAAGTTCACACACACCTCACTGAAGCCTGATTGTGCATTATCCAGACAGGACCTATTTTTAGCGATTTCCTCTTTCTTTATCTTTCCTCCCTGGACTCACCTGCAGCACACTGCTCCTCATCTGCTCCATTTTCACAGTCCTGTTCACCATCGCAGCGCCATGACAATGACACGCATTTGCTCGTCGAGTCGCCACAGTCAAACTTCTCTGGTGGACACGTCAGTCGACCTATGAGTGAAAGCAACACAGAAAGATGTCTGAGAAATAACATATCAACTAATGCTAAAAGGCGTATTCCGGGATGCTGATTGGTCAATATAGTGTTCCAACCTTTGAAATACCCAACACAATGACACATTTTCATACAAAATTAAATTTCTAAGATGATGTCAATATCCTCTGTACATACAATACTATTAAAAGGTTTGGGGTGTGTAGAATTTTTTTAATGTTTTTGGAAAGAACTACTGATCAAAAATACAGTAAAAACATTAATATTGTGAAATATTATAGTTTAAAATAACACAATTTATTTCTGTGATGTTAAAGCTAAATTTTCTGTAGCCTTTACTCCAGTCTTCAGAGTCACATGACCCTTCAGGAATCATTTGGTGCTCAAGATTTTTTTTTTATCAAGAATGTTGAAAACGTGCTGATTAATACAGTGGTGTGAAAAAGTGTTGGCCCCCTTCCTGATTTCTTATTTTTTGCATGTTTGTCACACTTTAATGTTTCAGATCATCAAACAAATTTAAATATTAGTCAAAGATAACAAAATCCAAAACTACATGGCCCTGTGTGAAAAAAGTGTTTGCCCCCTAAACCTAATAACTGGTTGGGCCACCCTTAGCAGCAACAACTGCAATCAAGCGTTTGCGATAACTTGCAATGAGTCTGTTACAGCGCTGTGGAGTCCACTCATCTATGCAGAATTGTTGTAATTCAGCCACATTGGAGGGTTTTTGAGCATGAACCGCTTTTTTAAGGTCATGCCACAGCATCTCAATAGGATTCAGGTCAGGACTTTGACTAGGCCACTCCAAAGTCTTCATTTTGTTTTTCTTCAGCCATTCAGAGGTGGACTTGCTGGTGTGTTTGGGATCATTGTCCTGCTGCAGAACCCAAGTTCGCTTCAGCTTGAGGTCACAAACAGATGGCCGGACATTCTCCTTTTTCAGGATTTTTTTGGTGAATAGAAAGTTATTAGAAAACTACAATAACTATACAAATATATTAAAATGCTGTAGTTAGAAAACATTGAGCGTTTATTTAAAATATTTTTTTTGTAATACTGTAAATGTCTTTGTCACATTTGATCAATTTAACATCTTGAATAAAAAGTAATTTCTTTCTTTCAAATTTTTTCAAAATAAAACAACAAAAAATAAGTCTGACTAAATAAATGATAACATTTTTGTAAATTGTAATTATCAATGTAAAACTTTTACACAAATATTAAAAAAATGTACCACCAATGCCATATTTAAATAAACCATATGAAAAAACTTAAACATTTACAATAATACAATCAATTATAATAACACTATTTTTTTTTTTAAATAATTGTTGGACCATTCACTTAACTCCAAAAAACAAAATGATTAGAAGACAAACAAATGCCATAAATGTCATGTGATGTACAATGAAGAGAACAATGAGTTTTCATAAATAAATACAGATAAAAAAATATGCAAAACTATTTAGATTAGTAACATTTTCATCTTCTTTTCTTGCTATAAAATTATGCTTTCTACATGGAGTTTCTTTTTTCTTGACAAGCCCCATCACACAAACACACATTCAGTAAGACATCTCCGCTAGCCTTATTGTTAACCAAAACCGAAGCCCATTGAAACAATTTAATAAATTTAACAATTTAATAAAAAGTAATTTCTTTCTTTCAAATTTTTTCAAAATAAAACAACAAAAAATAAGTCTGACTAAATAAATGATAACATTTTTGTAAATTGTAATTATCAATGTAAAACTTTTACACAAATATTAAAAAAATTTACCACCAATGCCATATTTAAATAAACCATATGAAAAAACTTAAACATTTACAATAATACAATCAATTATAATAACACAAGAATTGATTAATCTTTTTTTTTTTTAAATAATTGTTGGACCATTCACTTAACTCCAAAAAACAAAATGATTAGAAGACAAACAAATGCCATAAATGTCATGTGATGTACAATGAAGAGAACAATGAGTTTTCATAAATAAATACAGATAAAAAAATATGCAAAACTATTTAGATTAGTAACATTTTCATCTTCTTTTCTTGCTATAAAATTATGCTTTCTACATGGAGTTTCTTTTTTCTTGACAAGCCCCATCACACAAACACACATTCAGTAAGACATCTCTGCTAGCCTTATTGTTAACCAAAACCGAAGCCCATTGAAACATTTTCAAGTTTCATCCCAGATCACACAGCTTTCCCAAGACAGCTCCATAAATTATACATCTCTAAATGTCTGGGAACCCAACTACAAATCAATAGCAGCCAGACTGATTTCTCTCACTCTCATTCTTCAGTCTTTTGAGTAATTTTCAGAGTATAAAAGAAGATTTATGAAGACCTTCTCACCTTCTCTGACACCTCGAATCAGTGTCTGCAGCCCATTGTTGCCTGAACTCTATCTATAATCATAAGAGTGAATGCCATGTCTCTCACTGGATTTCACTATTGTACGGCCTTCTCTGAAGGAATGGGAAAAAGACAGCTGTGAATCTCATTTGAGATATCTCTTCATCAGCATACAGCCATTGTGGCTCTGCAAATTGAGGCCTAGTCCTCATCTGTGAAAGCCATATTGGATCTGAGACTGTCAGGAGAAAAAAAGTCCTATTTAAGGCCAGAGCTTAACCCAACACCACAAGGCTTGTTGGTCTGTGACTAGGGAAATGTATGTGACAGAGTGGGTTTGTTTGAACAGTGTTTATTTGTGAGCGTGCGTTCCTGGCTTTGTCAGCATGTGTCTGAATAAACTGAATGACCCATTCTAACTGTTTGGCTGACTGCTAGAGATAGCACAGCCTCATGGGAAACACAGTCTGTCTCATCTCCTCGCTACCCCGGAAGACTACTGTGCCCACAGGGCTTTTCATTCACTGCTCATAAAGCCCTGGCTTCCTCTTGTTCACACAGCAAAATACTCACAGAGGTTTGGTAAAGGCACTGGTGTAAAATAAACAACACATTGGGAATATCAAGATTATTTTAATGCACTCTAATCTGCTCATTACACTACCTACAGACAATCATTAGGCTAGTTTAGTGATCCATCCTTATGAAAATATTAAGACAGATGTTTTAATAGTGTCTCTGATTTAAACTTCAGTGGAAAAAGTTTAAAATTAGCGCTAAAATTAACTTTTGTGAATAATTCAAACAATGAATCGATTCATAACGCAAAAATTTGTGTGCATCAAACACAACCATTTGGAGCATTTACATTTTTTTATAATATTTTCATGTAGCAAGGATGCATTTAATTGATCACATTGTTACATACATTTATATTTCTAATAAAGGCTCTTCTTTTGATCTTTCTATTCAAAGAATCCTGAAAAAATGTATCAGTTACATTACAATACATTACATTTTAAAATATATAAAAATAGAAAATTATTTTTAATTGTAATATGATTTTACAATATTGTTACAGAAGTGGTGCTTGATGGCTCTAGTTGTGAAGAGGATGAATTCAGAAACAGAATCTTTGTAAAAAAAAAAAAAAGAGATATATATCACCTGCATCTTCAAAGAGTTTTAGCACACTGACAGCATAAATCCTCAGATTAAGAATATAACATTTAAAAACGAATACAATTATAACAGAACAAGAAAAAACTGCCACCAGCAAATATTATCTGAAGTTTAGTTTAGTGATCCATCCTTATGAAAATATTAAGACAGATGTTTTAATAGTGTCTCTGATTTAAACTTCAGTGGAAAAAGTTTAAAATTAGCGCTAAAATTAACTTTTGTGAATAATTCAAACAATGAATCGATTCATAACACAAAAATTCAATGATTTGTATGCATCAAACACAACCATTTGGAGCATTTAAATTTTTTTAATAATATTTTCATGTAGCAAGGATGCATTTAATTGATCACATTGTTACATACATTTATATTTCTAATAAAGGCTCTTCTTTTGATCTTTCTATTCAAAGAATCCTGAAAAAATGTATCAGTTACATTACAATACATTACATTTTAAAATATATAAAAATAGAAAATTATTTTTAATTGTAATATGATTTTACAATATTGTTACAGAAGTGGTGCTTGATGGCACAGTCAACATCAAGTTTAATTTGAAGAGCAAAGCTGAGGTCTCAGAGCACAAATTCATGCGTTTATTTCTTTATGAAGACAAAATAAGAGCTAGCTCCACTCGTACTCTGTGCCCAGTTCAACTCATCCTGACTGCAATGCAATTCCTCCTGGGAAAATGAAGTTATGGAAGAACCACAGGGAGCGGATGAGATTAGATTAGCATATTTATCTAATAATGTAAATCATTTTCTTGGTGCGGGTGTAACATAGTGAAATGAAATTTTCTCACATGCGCATCAGTACGCTCAAAGAAATAATAATTAGCTTTGCACAAACCACATTATATTAGGGAGGCAGTTTCAGTCAATAATGTCCGAGTGATGAGTTTCACAGTCGACTAAATTCAGATGTTCTTGTGAGCGGTGAGAATATGCGTGTCTAAGTGGGCATTGAGGCATCTTCCTTTACTCCTTTCTCATTTACCTAAATGCATCAGAAGCCTATATGGCTAAAAGTATCTGGACACCCCACAAATAATGGTTTGACTATTCCAAGTACAATATATCCATAACTATAATAAGGTTACAAAATCAAGTGTAGTGCAGTCTCTCTCTCTCTCTCCGTCTATTGCTCTTTCTGTCCCTTCAACATAAATGCTTTTAAAAGTATTTTCAAAACATTCAAGGTTCGTCTTGACAACCTTTGCTTTTCTAGGTAAATAATATAAAAGGTAAACTAAAGGTTTAGGTTCAGTAAGAATTATAAAAAATAAAAAAAAAAGAATTTTATTATGCAAGGATTCTTTAAATTGATGAAAACTGACAGAAAAGACTTACATTTTTACAAAAAAAATAAATAAATAAATGCTGGTCTTTTCAACTTTCTATCCATAAAAGTAACCCAAGACTGAAGACTGGATTAATGACTGCTGAAAATGACAGGAATAAATTTGATTTTAAATACATTAAAAAAGAGAATAGCTATTTTAAATTGTAATATTTTACAATATTATTGTTACTTTATTTACTCTATTTGTGAACTAGAAATGCAGTCTCTAGAAATGAGCATAACAGACTTCTTTCAACAACATTTAAAAACCTTACAGACCTCAGAGATTTGAACTATAGTGTGAATTTCTTTGAATTTTAATTTTCAATTCTGAATACATTTTGCTACATCGATTCAAATTCAGTAATTGAAATGGAATTAAAAAGGCACTTAATACACTTCTGAACATCTCATAACCCTGCTTACCTGAACTCTGGTAAACACTTTTGGGATGAATTGGAATGCTGACTTCAAGGCCAGACCCAGTCATATAACATCTGTGCCTGAACTTGACTTCTCTGCACCAGTATAGCATAAATCCTTAAGATGTGCGGCTGGTGTGGAAGAGTTTTTGGTAAGTTAGCTATAAAAGTTGTTTGTCCTTGGGAAGATAATTTCTAATCAGAGTATGAGCCTCCAGGACTTTTAGTGGACATACCTTTATCACAAATGCTGACGGCTGCACACTCACATATCGCCCAACAAGAAGCAGCAGCTCTATCGACGTGCTTATCGACAGCTTTCTGGAGAACCCCTTTGATCCACAGATACAACTCTGTCCAGCACAGTCAAGGCTAGCAGTATTCTGCACCACAATCCCAGAGTTTCAAGAGGGTTATAGCAGTTGAAGTGCACAATTTTTTTCTGATGCTAAAATACTTTCTCATATCCCAGCTTAATATGCAGAGACAAGTATAACAATATAAGAACACATCCATTGTAAACATCCATTACTCATTACAATTCTTCATAGTTAACTTCCTTAAAAAATAGATACAAATACTAGGCCTTCGTGCCATTATTAGGTTCAGTAATTTGTGTAGATGATACCTGTAGTGTAAACTTATGCAACAGTGATCCCAATTACACACAAAAACATCTAACAAATACAAAACAAAACAAATATTTCCCTGCATTAACATGCCCTGGACATGCATGCATATTCAATAATAACAACTTTATGCACACGTTATGCACATAGTTTTAAGTGTGAATGTGTACAGTATTTGCCACTGACCTTTTACTCTGCTGTTTGCATTTTGTTAATTATTTCTTTTTAAATTAATTTAATTATTTGATTTCACCATACAAACTATGCAAACTGATGCACTACAGCTCAGTTTCAATCAGCACCAAATAATCTCACCACTTTTTAGAAAATCACAGAAAATACAATGTCAAGCTGAATAAATATGTTAAAGTGATAGTTCACCCAACTGATTATTTTTTCATCTTCATGTCATTCCAAAACCATAAGACTTTTTTTTTCTTTTTTTTTTTTCTCAATTAAATCCGAGAAGTTTCTGTCACTCCACTGAAAGTACAGGTAACCAAAACTTAAAAGATCCAAAAAGACCATAAAGGTGTTGTAAAATGAATCCATATGAATCAAGCTGTTCAATCCAAGTCATGTGAAGAGATATAATCGCTTAATATGATGAACAGATTTAATTATTTACCTACAAAATGATTGTCACAAAAATTCTACATAAATAGAGTACATCACATGTGGTAAAAATGGAACATTAAAAATGTGAGCACGATGTACATATTTCAGTATTTTTCATTTCTAATGAGTTACATGTCTTACATACAATACATGTTTATTTGTGAGTATAAGCCTAATTTAAATCTGTTCATCATATAAAGTGATCGCATCTCTTCACAAGACAAATTAAACTGCTCAATTCAGATGGAGTTGTTTTACGTTTTGTTAAAAATTTCTTAATTCGCATTTCAAAGATTACGTTTTATGTGTTTGGAATGAAATAATGACAGAATTCTTTATTTTTGGGTGAACTATAACTTTAACTAGTGTTAAACAAACGTAAAGAAATCACATGTGCCAACAGGCTAATATTGACAGTCCTAGTTGTCCCCAGCACTCTCAGAGGTAAACGGAGGTCAGTGAAACCTGTCAATCGACGGTGCCACACACAAAGCCTGAAAAACCGATCTGTGGGGAATCAGGATGGTCTTAACAGTCTCACTCCATTGATCCACTTTGTCTCCATTTTATTGACACATTTGCCACTGAACAAGGAAACATAATTGTGATTTATGCTACAAAAATGCACTTTAACAACCTGATGCAGACGTGTGTGCCTATGTGGGTATAATGACCAGCTTAGTTTTGACCTGAATCCATCTAAAACCCAAACGTCCTGATCCCATTAGCAGGAACGCTGGGATCTCTTCAGCATTCTGTCCACGCTGCTCCTGCGGGGCTGGGCTACTATAATCGAAGGGTGCCTGTACTATATGCTAATGTGATTTTGATTAACTGCCTCGCTAATATCCCTTCACTGAGAGGTGGGGAGAGGGGGAGAAATTTAAGAGTTTATCATGGTGAAACCTCCCAGTCATATTTAGCTTTGTATGAGGGAGCCTGATTAATTCTGATGTCCTAACCTGACAGGAAATTGCAATGCTAATCAATTTGTCTGGCGACTCTTTAACATTTAAAGAGGGACTGAGCGGAGCTAAGGGGAGGTGCTACATTTCTCTTACATACTATACAAACTGTACATTATTTTCGATGAGAAAGACATGAGAAAATAATCCAGCATGCACTGCAACCCTTGGGAAAAAGGAGTATACCTTTGCATACTTTTAAAAAGTACTTAAGGAAATCTATTTTAAAAGAAAATACCGAAGTGCATACTGACCGAGTGTTTATGGACACTTAACTGTACGTAAATTGCAATTAAAAGAAAATGTGGTAACACTTTATTTTACGGTGTCCTTGTTACACGTTACATTTACTTACTATCAAAATAACAATTAATTATGTATAATTGCATGCAACTAACTAACCCTAAATCAAACCCTCATCCCAACCCTAACCATACAGTAAGTACATGTAGTTAATTAATATTACTCAGTACTTAAATGTATATTTGCACTGTAAAAAGGACACCTTAAAATAAAGTGTAACCGAAAATGTATTATAGTTTAATACATTTATATTAAATGCAATTAGCTGAACTTTTGACTTACTCAAGTAGGACTTAAGCACATCTTTATTGTCTTAACTGCCAGTTATTGTCTGCAATACACTATGGTTTAAGTTCACTGTGGGATGTTGCGATAAGCATTAACTGTAAACTAAAATATACTTTAATGTAATTTCTATTGAAACTTATATGTCATGTATTTAATGTATTTTTAATGAAGTTGCATTTTAGTATTAATATATAAAAAAAATTATATTGAACAATTTAGTTAAAATTATAATCAACTTCACATACTGTATGCTTTAGTATGTTAGTCAACACATCAAAGTATGTACATCTTTAAAGCATAAAGAAATATAAATACATAAGGATTTAAAATGTACTTTAAAGTAAAACATTTAATTTGAAGTTACAAAGTGCATTTTTTAAGGTTTTAAAAGTGTATTTATGTATAAAATTGTACTATCTTTAAGTACACTTAGGAGGTCTTTGATTTCATTAATATTATATCCTCAAGTACAGTTTTTTTTTAAAAAACAGACTTAAGATTTAAAGTACAAGTGCACATTCAATACAATTACGTATACTTCAGTTTCACACACAAAAAAACTGTTGCAACGGAGGAAAAATGTGACTGTTCTAATGACTCATAATGCAGCAAGTTTTAATCTAAATAAAGAAATATCATTTGCACACAATTGAACAATCAAACTTATAAACTCAATGTTAAAATAGCTTGAAAACAAATGAAAAACAAATAATATGAAAACAAACATGGAAAAGGGTTTCAGCACATCTTGAGCTCCAATCAAATTACTAGGCAATCAAAATTCATAAAACATACCACATTACCAGAAGTCGTGCTTATGGACACAGAGAAATAAATGTGGTGGGTTGAAACAGAGTTGACAAAAAAATCTATAAACAGGATTTTTCCCCCCCTAAGCAGTACAGCAGAATGAGAGAAAATAATTAAAACATGCTGAAAACCGGTGTGGACCACAGCTAAGCTTTAGTAATATGTCTCCATGGTGCTTTGCACCAATTAAGCTAATAACACCAAATCAATACACACTCAATACTATTTGGCTGAGGGGAAAGACTTGATGTCATGAGCAGTGATCCTTCTTGGACAGAAGTGTAAATTGTATTTAAACTGCTTTTACAGCTTTGAATTGTTAGTGCGTGATTTTAATTATTCAAACAGTTTATCCTTCGATTACTTTTTTGACCCAAAGTGAGGTGAGCAGTTGATTAAAATTGCCATTAATTATACCTAGAATTATATAAAAGAAATAAATTGATGAGAGGTAGAAAATTGCAACAGTTACATTCATTCAGGCAGGGGAAGAAGATTAAAGTGAAAGGCGAATCCACTGTGTGAGTGTTTCATATTCCATGGGAGACGGCTGCTCTGTAAGGCATGAGGAGAGAGCTAACATTTATATCAATAAAACTCTCCTGTGTCTCCACTTCACTTCACCACTCAACCCATAAGAGAATAAATCTGATACAAATCAGAGTGAGATGGATAGAAATGGACAGAGATCAACAGAGCGCTGGGGCAAGATGAAGAAATATGGCAGAATGAAGGGATGAAAATGAAGACAACACAAGAAAGAGAGAGCAAGCACCACAGACACATGACAGCAGGAAAATTAGCTGGTGGGAAGGTTATACACATTTTGATGGCAATACAGTATAATACAATCAGAAACAATATTACACCACACAATCTCACTAAGAGGAGGTAATAAAAGGATGGGTACTTTAACATTGACATAAATAAGAAAGACTTATCACTCAAAGAAAAACGTATCATGGTATTACCATGATTTTGGATACATACCATTCTTTGAAAAAGCCTACACAGATTCAGATTCTTTCTCTCTACTTCACAACATTACTGTGCTTATTGTATTTTTGATCAAATAAACTTGGTAAACAAAAACTTGAAAATACCAAAAAATTTTATGTAATCATCCCAAACTTTTTAACAGTATTGTATATGAAAATATGGAAAAAATAAGTATAATAAATGATAATAATAAATAAAAAAATACAAATATATTACAATTTTATTTTATGCCAAGAATGATTATTTTCTCAAATTAGGTAATTTATGTAAAATGAGGTTGACCACCATTCAGAGCAAGTTTGTGAGAAGGTGAAATTTACTGTATAGCACACTTAAGTATGTCTATTCTACCAACTCAGAATGACCTTAGAATAAAAGGTAACGTAAATTATAAATAAAGAATACAATTGCAATAAAATAAAACGCAAGTGAGTAAAAAAACAGAACTATGGTATTACCATTTGATACCATCACTGTACCATTGTACCAAAAGATGCGACAGAAAAACAAAGAAAGATGCTGATGAAAAAGTGGGTGGGCAGTGGTGCGTCCAGACAAATGAAGTGCGTCAAATGCCACTAATAACGCCTTTGCTGTTAGCAGACGTGCTGATCCGGCACAAATGACAGTCTAAAACACATGCACAGGCAAAACCACATTTACAGCTTCATTAGTCTGTGGTGAGGCATTTAAAAACACACTTCTCCCCAAACATTATATTGAAAAACGGGTTACTAAATCATGGTATGTGCCTGGCTGGGAATGAATAGATTTGAGACTGGGAGGGCTTAAGCTACTAACACACATTAGCCAGCGATCTAACAAAACAGCACGTTGTGATCGGCTACCCTTGTCTGTGTGCACACACAAGCACGCCCCTAAATTGATGTCTAGGGCAAACACATGACAGGAATCCTATAAGCTGTAAATCGATAGTCTCGGTCTTGCTTTAATTACACATTCTCTGGCTCTCAAGTGGGTCTCTACGGATTTGGCCCACTGGAGGTATAATCTTAACAATGAGAGGGGAAATACAGTGGATTATTGCACTGGGGGGACGTTTCTGAACAAGCTGACATTTAAATGACACATCTAAAAGAAATTAGAAATCACAATGTCAGGGGGAAAAAAAACAAGATTGGAGAAAAATTAGCAAAAGAAATAGCACAGTGCCCTATGGATGTATTCAATAATTCATGACTAAACATTGCTTCAAGAGGACAAAAACACCATTCCTACATGCAAAAAAAGCTGAACTGAATACAAATCTCTGCGGTATTCCAAAATAATATTTTTCTTTCTGAATTCTTAAATAATTTTTTTAGCACAAAAACATATTTGAATCACCAATCAACTTTTTATAATAAATGTCTGCTTGTTAAATTTGTGTTGTCCTTGTTTTTGACTTGCAAACTGAAGAAGCTGTTTTCGAAGGTTTTTGATTGAGATGTAGCAGCACTTCAAGCCACATGCATGAAAAACAAGTAAATCCTTCCTCTGTTGCAATCACGTCTGCGATTCATACACCACTCCCATGAATCATTAATGTGGCAGACCAGTTTTGAAAGTCAAATAGCATCACTTCAAATATTTGGCACTCATCTTGGGTTTATAAGCACTGGACGGTTCCCCACTATATAGGTTTGTAGGCAGTCTCACTTCTGGCTGTATGCTCATGTCAAGCGCTGTGGGTCGCTCTCCGATGGCCAGTGTGCATCAAAGCATTTTATGAAACGAGCCAGATGTGAATGACTCCCATCTACTATCTTTTCACACAAAATGAACCCTGTTGTCCTGTGCCAGAGGGCATGTAGAAAGGATTCCACATTTGAGACTTAAATTCGGATTTAAAGAGTGCAGATGCAAGGATGTAAACAGTGGAGAAAATCTCGGCTTTACCAAAGAATTAATTAGCAATAAATCAATATTTATTTTATTACTGAACCACAGCAATACTCTTGCTCTTATTCTCTTCAAGGACACTGCACCTTAAAATGAAGAAGAAAGCATTTTCACATAAAAAAAACTGTCACACTTCAGCTTAATTATAACATGAAAATAAAGTTTTATGACTCACATGAGTGCGGACGTAATTACTCGATATTATACAGCCACAAGTGTTGTTTTCTTTATAAAGGTAAATAAGCTTCCTTCCTGTTGTTTTGAAACATTCAGTGGGTGGCTCAACACACACCAAAGGCTGAACTAATAAAAGCTGCTGCCTCTTTAAGAGTGCTAATTTTCTGCATGTGTTATGGAACATTTGTCTGCCTGGTTGCTCAGGTGAGCCAAGATTGAAGGGTCTTCTGCAACACTGATACTGATATACAATATAAATGAAGGTGGTTGCAGTTTATGAAAGGCTCTGAATCGCTTTAATTCACCTGCAACACAATACTGCTTTTTTTTCTTTTTTACAAACAAGGATGAAGAATAAGATTAATAAGAATAAGAAACAGAGACGAGGGAGCGAGTGGAAGGATGAGCACATTATTCGTGTCTTCAATTTTTCAGTCTTTCAAAAACAATGTGATGTTTTATACCTTTTTTTCTTCAATGAAAAAGTCTTCATGCTACACAAGGACATGCTTGTTGGCTAAGGAGAACTGTCTTAAAGCATTTTCTCCCAGCAAATTATGGTCCACATTTGTCTCATTTTAAGCCATACAAATTATTTGTGTTATGCAAAATACTGTAACATAAATGCGCCAGGAACAAACAATGTACAACAATGGAATGGATTTAATTTATGCATATGAATACAATAAATGCAGCCACTAGAGAGAATATTACAGTTATCATGTTGTTCATGCTTTTTTCATTATCCATTATTAATGTGTAACATTCATATTACTTATTAAATTAATAATAAGTAAGAAAGAAAGAAAGAACCTAAAATAATTAGCATTTTATTCAAGCAAACTGGATCAAATACCTTTTTTAAACATTGCTTTTCTAATACATGCCATTGAGGATTGATATTAGTTAATTAGCATAAATAATTACAATTGCACTATAACGTGATACTTTAAGGGCGGTGTGCAATCTTCTGTCAATGAGTATCGCACTATAGGGTTGTGACGGTGAGGACATTTTCCCACCGGTTAATCGACGTGTGACAACACCGGTAATACCGGTATCACCGTGGGGGCGGGGGTGGGGGCGTTCCCTCTTTTTCTCGCTTTCCTTTGCTTTTAAATAGCTTGTAAAGCTGCGTGCACATTTTACTTTCACTTTTAAATAGCGGCAATTTGGCGTAAAGCAATTGTTAGTTTTTAGTTTGTTTGAATTTCCCATCTTTTCCTCGCTTTCCTTAGTTTTTAAATAGCTTAAAAGCGCTGTGCGCATTTTACTTTCACTTTCGAATTAGCGGCAGTTCGGCGTCAACTGCTTGAACGCAACAACAAAATACAACGTCAAACTCACTTTAGCGTATATATAAAACATAGAACTTTTATTAACAAAACAAATAAAAATACTCCATGCTATAGGGCAGGTTATGCCTAATATAAAATAACAAATAACTTACATAAAGTTTAAATAGGTATACAAAACTGGAAATAGGCTAAGTAAACATGTAT
>NW_015505591.1:457817-460462 GCF_001515645.1 Sinocyclocheilus grahami
GACATTTTCCCACCGGTTAATCGACGTGTGACAACACCGGTAATACCGGTATCACCGTGGGGGCGGGGGTGGGGGCGTTCCCTCTTTTCCTCGCTTTCCTTTGCTTTTAAATAGCTTGTAAAGCTGCGTGCACATTTTACTTTCACTTTTAAATAGCGGTAATTTGGCGTAAAGCAATTGTTTGTTTTTAGTTTGTTTGAATTTCCCATCTTTTCCTCGCTTTCCTTCGTTTTTAAATAGCTTAAAAGCGCTGTGCGCATTTTACTTTCACTTTCGAATTAGCGGCAGTTCGGCGTCAACTGCTTGAACGCAACAACAAAATACAACGTCAAACTCACTTTAGCGTATATATAAAACATAGAACTTTTATTAACAAAACAAATAAAAATACTCCATGCTATAGGGCAGGTTATGCCTAATATAAAATAACAAATAACTTACATAAAGTTTAAATAGGTATACAAAACTGGAAATAGGCTAAGTAAACATGTATAATATATAAACAAATAAATAAGAAACATAGAACGTTTATTACCAAAACGAGTAAGAAAGCTTGGAGGCACGGCATATACCTTGATGTCAAATAAAATAAATAAATGACACCAAGTTTAAATAAAGTAAAGAAAATGACAGTTTAAATAAAGTAAAAATCAGCAAACAATGTGAAAAACTTCCAAAATCACCTTAGATAAATGGCAAAAGTCAACAGGCTTTTCAACATCCAAAATATTGCCAAACAGGCGCTTTTGCATCTCGTTTCGAAACTAAATCATCCGCCATCGTCTTGTCTGTCTCATCTCACCTCACTCTCGTCAGTCAGCTCGACTCACTCTCCTCACTGGAGAAATGAAATCTGATCTGTGATGCGACTGTCGTTCGGCACTCTGCATTGAGCAGCCGCATTCAGTTTTTAATTGTAGTGTCTGTTCTTTTACCGAACTAAATGATTTTTATTACTATAAAAAAAACAAAAAGACAGTGGGGGTTGGTGGGCAAATGACATAACTGGTGTTGCAGCTTAACACCGGTATCACCGTCAGCACCGTCTATCGTGGCAAGCCTATCGCACTATACACTGATCTTTTTCTTAGAAAGATTTTAAAGAAATCCAGCCACATGCATCAAACTGACACCACACCGTAGTGCTGATTCAATGGAAACCCTGTGCAAGGTGGTCATTAAGACCTAAAGAGACTTGAAATGGTGATCTGGCCCTAGGCTGAAGGGACTGATGAAGGATCAATAGGGAGCTGGTGAGATCAAGGGTCACTAATTCCGAGTAAAAATGAAATTGATGGAATCACACAAAGGATGTTCAGAGAGCATTTTTAGTAAGGCAGATGTCTAAAGCCGATCTTTTTCTGCAGATCGTGTCCAGTGGGGCACAATTAAGCAAGCTATCCATCCATCATGTTGATCAATCCAGGAGTGATCGGTGTTGAGGCAAACACTGCAGATGTTTATTCTCTTGAGATTACAAGCAAAGTCGACAGTTTCCTGTTCATTCTGACCTCTATTGGCTTTCGTAAACTTGTAAAGGTGACATGTTTAATTATTTAGGATCTTTCCCTACAAGAAGATGCATGCATACAAAGGACATTTTAACTCAATGCACACCCACAAACGCACTCATGCCTGTCAAACTGACCATGCAAGTAAGTACAGAGCCCTGATGTCCATGTTTCCACGGCTTCTACCAATTCAATGTGCCTGCAGGGAATAAAGCCTCTTGACTCAATCCAACCAGTCCTTTGGACAGTGTGAGCAGCCCACTTTAAAATCCCAGAGTGCTTCACATCCAGTTAATGTCACTTTGACATGACCTGCTCTCACGAGACGCCTCAGTCTTTGATAGGTTTAGTTCAACACTAATTAGTCTGACAGTCTGGGAAAACATAAACAAAAGCAATGCTGATTAGTTAATTATAAGATATAAGAGAGTTCGAAGAGCTATTCTAATATGTAATTGTGCCTTTGTTTTAGACAAACCGGATTTATAAATTGGTTGCTGAATTGGTTTATTCCTCTATACAAGAAGCCCATACAAATTTGCACATGCCCGGTCACATTTATAAGCCAAGTGGATTTTGAATACAGCTTCCAAAAAAAAAAAAAAAAAAAAATGTATATGCACGAATAAAAATAAATACAATAAAATAAATATTTACATACACGTATATACACTACCAGTCAAAAGTTTTGGACATTAAGATTTTTTATGTTTTTAAAGAAGTCCCTTTTGCTCACCAAGCCTGCATTTATTTGATCCAAAGGACAGCAAAAACAGTAATATTATGAAATACTTTTACGATTTAAAATAACTGCTGTCTATTTAAATATATTGTCAAATGTAATTTATTCCTGTGATCAAAGCTGAATTTTCAGCATCATTACTCCAGTCTTCAGTGTCACATGTTCCTTCAGAAATCATCCTAATATGCTGATTTGCAATTTGCAATGTTCAGGAAGCATTTTTATGATTACTATTATCAATATTTAAAACAGTTAAGTACATTTTTTCAGGATTCTTTGATGAATAGAAAGATCCAAAGATCAGAATTTATCTGACATAAAAAGCTTTTGTAACATTATACACTATACTATTCAAAAGCTTGGAGTCAGTATAATTTTTTTTTTGGGGGGGG
>NW_015505591.1:460796-492448 GCF_001515645.1 Sinocyclocheilus grahami
ATAGAAATTACTACTTTTATTTAGCAAGGATGCTTTAAATTGATCAAAAGTGATGATAAAGACATTTATAATGTTACAAAAGATTTCTATTTCAGATAAAAGCTGTTCTTCTGAACTTTCTATTCATCAAAGAAACCTGAAAAATTCTACTCTGCTGTTTTCAACATAATAATAATGAATATTATTATAGCAGCAAATCAGAATATTAGAATGATTTCTGAAAGATCATGTGACTGGAGTAATGATGCTAAAAATTCAGCTTTGAAATCACAGGAATGAATTACATTTGGAAATATATTCACATAGAAAACAGTTATTTTAAATAGTAAAAATATTTCAAAATTGTACTGTTTTTGCTGTACTTTGGATCAAATAAATGCAGGCTTGGTGAGCAGAAGAAACTTCTTTAAAAAAAACATGAAACTGTCCAAAAACTTTCGACTGGTAGTGTAACAAAGTCACATTATTTGACCTGCACATGTTCTCGAAAACACTGAGCTGTGTTCATAGGAGTTTGATTCTGGCCTGTGTCATTTCCTGATCTCATCCTCCTCTCTTCTACCAACTGTTTTCTGTCCTCGCTATACTATCAATAATGTGGAGAAATAATTCAAAAACAACTTGGCTCAACAGCTTCACCTTTTGCAGTCAGTAGTTGACTCCTGGCGCTTGAGCTCAATCTGATAGAGAGAAAAATCAGCACTGATGGGCGCTAAATTAAAATGCCAGCACATACCGCGTGACTAAGAAGCAATCAGGCTGCGCTGATGCCCCGCTCTGGCAGCCGGGAACGGAGCGCGTGGCCGAGAGACTGGGGCTTGGTCTTGGGCTGCAGCAGTGCTCCTGGAGTGCGGCCACATGGGAAATTACTTCAGGCAACCGCTGCCTGAAGCATGAAATTGAACCCATCCGGTGCATCTGACGGGATCCCTCCGTAATATTTAAAATAATTATGTAGCAAAACTCCTGTGCAAGGTTATAACAGGCCCAGTGGCCTTTGTCTCCTGGCTCAACTTGTCACCTATCAATATAAAAGCAACACTGATAAGAGTCTTGTGAATGACAAAATGTCAGAATGATAATGCAAACTGACAAAAACCTATGCAAATATAACATTACAAATGATTTTATATAGAGTGAGCTCACTGCTTTTCAGTATAAACACTGAAGCATTTGCTGATGCTGAAATAAGATTCTTCGTCTAACTCCACTGTAATGTCTATTCAGGGCTTTACTCATCTGCTACAAATGTTGTGTTTTAATAACCACGCTTTGTACTTACAAAGTCGAGCGAGTTTAATTAATTAGTGTGAAATGTATTACAATTATTAAACTACTCTGAACAAGCTAAAAGTGAATGACCTTTATGTCATGTCATGAAGAGGTCTGTGATTAAGCCAATTCGGGCAACAAAAATGAATAAAATCCCATTTCATGCTGTAACATTTACATGAAGACGAGGAGACCAAAACTGAAAACAGTCAGTATCGTCTCCATAACCATGTTTAAGATTTTAAAAAGCAAATTTGTGGAAATAAACTATGCCGAAGCAAGAGATACATTATGTGCATTTAGGTATCTTGTACTTTTGTAGTTTCTCTTACTTGCACTTAATGCATTTCTGTCTCAATTTTTGGATTACAAAAGCATCTAATGCAATGTCTACCTCATTTTCCTTAGTTTAAATCCAGCAGTATTTGGAGAAAAAAACAAAAAAAGCACCAACCAATTTCGAAGGAATAATGAATCCAATCAGATTCATGATCTTGTTAACATGAGATCAATCTTGTTGGAGATGGACATTTCAGAAAGCAACATTAAGGACGGAAGTTAATAAAAAAAATATCCAAAGCAGAATGTGAGAATGTTGTAGGAGAGGTTATATAAAACACACAGAAACAGAAGATTACATTTTTGAGTGTAACTAAAGAGAAACATTGCCACACATTGATTGAGGAGATTGTTTTCAGAAGCAAAGGTCTTGCAAGCATGTTGAATGTTTTCTATACTTGTGCGTTTCTTGGAAAAAGGTTTAAAGATATATTTTTATTTGCTCACCTGGAAGCCAACTACAGTCCAATGTCAAAGCCTAAGGCGACCTGTCTTTTTTTCTCCTGATTTAATCGACATCGAATGTGCAGCACTCAGTTGCTGAGTTGTGTAGAAGTGTAACTTGTTTGAATGTCCAACCATTTTAAAGCATAGCAAGAAATCAACTACATTTTTATATTTTCTCACTGAAATATGAATTATGAATTAACATGTTGTTATATGGGTGCAAAGGGTGGTTAAAAGGGCACTGTTAGGTGGTTGCTTAAAACAACAAACAAAACAAAAAAAACAAAACAGATATTTCACACTACCCTTCAAAAATCTGGGGTCATTTGGGGTTCTTTTGAAAACATTTAAATAAATCTTACCAACCCCAAATTTTTGAACAGTAGCATAATTATGAATTTTCATTGGATCAGTTCAGCTGGATCAACTTTTCTGTCATTTAACGATCACAAGTAAATGTAATTAATAATATAATCTCAAATTAATATAATTTTTTTCTCCACAATTATAATGTTGTGATTCCTATACAGTAAACAGACTTGTAGCATTTACAAAGATAAAAAAAAAGTAAAACATTTAAACTAGTTGCATTAGCAAGCACCACTAATTAAGCTTCTCACAGTCTATCATAATTCACCATAATATTTCTTGTCCAGGTCTGTATGAAGACAAAGTTTTAACAATAAACGGCAAACAGTTTGACCAGAGACCAGTACTTTATATGCAAATCCATCCTGCAACAGCTGGAGGGGCCAAGAAATGACCCTTCATCCAACCCTAATTTTCACACACAGCACTGTAAATGTGCCTTTCAAATACACACAAGCACACACTTCATCAAGCTGATTAATTGCCACCCAATCACAGCAAGGTACTCACCTCATTTTTCATAATCACGCCAGCATATGATCCCAGATTGAGTCATGTCCGCACGCTCCTGTTTATTACTTTTTAATGCAACCATAATGACTGCCCCGCTGTTCCCATTGATCAAGAGATCCCATACTGAGAAACCACAGAGCCCGGTCCGTTTTTCAATATTACTCACTTAATATTACCAGGTTGAGCACAACATGATAGTCTGCTGTAATGGCATGTCAGTACTTATATTCTGCATGACCAGAGGGAGGCTAATGCTTGGGGACTATTAGAGGCACAAAGAGGTGTTTGTGTGAAAAAGCCATGAAGAACTATGATCCATGTGACTCCGTGTGACTTTGTTCAAAGGCCTCTACATAGTTTCTCCTTCTATCAGAGCAAAGCAGAAAGCAATTTTGAAAAGCAATCGAACACAGGTAAAGGGATATTGGGAGAATGTGTCTGGATACCGTTACTAGCTTTGACCTTGGACTAGTGGGAATACTATATATTTACAGTATGTGTGTGTGTACTGTATGTCTCCAAGCTATATGAGTGCCTTTACCTCAATGCATTTGATCAGAATTTAGACATGTATGTGGGCTGATTTGAATAGACATTAACAAGCAAACCAAGCTAAAGTTTCTGCAATTCGGTGGCGGAATCCACATCGTACTTGAGACAAATGGCCGTAACACACAGAATTTCACACCTGTCCATCATATGCTGACGGTCTCTGTGGGTGGGAGCTTTGAAACTAGCACAACCTGCATCCGTTTATGGCACAGTTGTCATTACCATTCCATTTCATTTTTAAAGATATGCAAAATAAGAACATGCTGAAGGAGAGAGGCAGCATGAAGGATGCAACTTAATAATGAAGATTGGAAAATGCAAAAAAATAATTGTAGTATTCTACTTTTGCAATTTAAATTATAATTAATATCAGACATTTATCCCCAAAATATAAATAAAAAATAAATGTCTGATATTAAAATTCAACAATTATATAAATAAAAATATTACATAAATGGAAAAAAAAAATTCATACAAATACAAATGAAGAGTTCATTTGCAAAAACAGACATTTTTTAAATTGTTAAAAAATCATGTTTATTTTTAATCCTGTATTCCAATTAATATCAATCAAACTGCAGTTTGGTTGTTTTGAATAACTAATAATAACTAACTAAAAATACAGCTAACTAAACAATAAAAACATGATTTATGAAAATGAATAAAAACAGAGTTATCTGTTTGTGCAAATAAACTCTTCAAATATTAAAATCTAAAATCAATTATTTTAAATGATGTAAGTGAATTTAGGCATCACATTATAAATGTAGACTGAAATATTGATATATATTTTTCATTCAACAGTGGTGATAAATTTACAGCAATTTTAAGATAACTTTAAGTTTAAGTGAACATAAGATGATGGCAAAGGTTATACAAATGTAAAAATTTGGGGGGAATTAGCATGAACATTGAAATATCCAATTGCCATCCAAATATTACATAAATGGAAAAAAAAAATTCATACAAATACAAATGAAGAGTTCATTTGCAAAAACAGACATTTTTTAAATTGTTAAAAAATCATGTTTATTTTTAATCCTGCATTCCAATTAATATCAATCAAACTGCAGTTTGGTTGTTTTGAATAACTAATAATAACTAACTAAAAATACAGCTAACTAAACAATAAAAACATGATTTATGAAAATGAATAAAAACAGAGTTATCTGTTTGTGCAAATAAACTCTTCAAATATTAAAATCTAAAATCAATTATTTTAAATGATGTAAGTGAATTTAGGCATCACATTATAAATGTAGACTGAAATATTGATATATATTTTTCATTCAACAGTGGTGATAAATTTACAGCAATTTTAAGATAACTTTAAGTTTAAGTGAACATAAGATGATGGCAAAGGTTATACAAATGTAAAAATTTGGGGGGAATTAGCATGAACATTGAAATATCCAATTGCCATCAATACCAAAAAATATTTTAAAAATCTATGTCAGCCAATAACCAATTTGTTATTTACTGTATTGAGCATACTTAACCATCATTGAAATAGAAACTGTTATTTACTATTTTTAATTCCATTTTGTGTGAAAAAAAGTCAAATTTTGGCAAAGATAGAAAGACATCGAATATTGAACATATATGTAAAGTTAATCAGATTCTATGCATACACTGCATAATGTTCCAAATAAGCACACAATATAGCATGGTAGTATATATCTCCAAACATAACCTAGGCCTCCTTCATTCCTTCCTGGCCATGATGCTGTAGCCAGAGGAAAAACACAGCCACATAGTAGTTGATCATGTTTTCGATCTGATTTTACGATCACTGAACTGGAAGCTCCACTTTCTTTCGGATGTCAAGTAGTAAAGAAAAGTGAGACAGAAACTGCTCCTGACTCTGAAATGAAGTTACAACCGAATCAGAGCACAAGGAATGTGTGTAAAAATGTGATTTGGACGTGATCTGAGAGGACCATATCAATTACTAGTACACAAGAGAGTGAGGTATGCCAGGGGGCGTGAGCATTACTGCTGCCAATTAGCAGCTGGAGCCTAATTCAGCCAACGGCAAAATCACATCACATGGCCAGTGAGAAAGGCTCAGTCCACCGCTTAAAATAACAATTACTGAGACTGCCAAATAGCCACAGGCAATCCTTCGAAGAAAAACAAACTAAAAAGAACTGGATGCATGCAAATAAAAGTCAAAAATCCACTCATATTATCTCAGTTTATGTGCATGACAAATAGGTTCACTACAGCACAGAAGACAGTCTAAATATATGGATATGCAGTATTTACGTAGAAACCTATAGGGTGAATTAAAAATGGTGTTATTACAATAATCCAATTTGAAATAAATTAGCAATAATGGATGCAGAAACATTATCTGCCAAAAAAATATTTTAACTGCTATAAATATGTATTTTCCTGCTTTTTTATCAAGATAACACACTCATTTGAAACAAAGTGTCAAAATATCAGATATGTTCACTGGGCCTTGCCATACAAATGCGCCCTGATAGACCCTCTGCTGTCTATTATGTTGTTGAAATTAATCAAACAACAATATTAACAAGAATCGAAAGCAACTTGCTGCTCTTAATTTATTTATTTGTTTTTAATTACTGACTGTTTACTTGAATAAATACTTGGAAAACCTTGATGCAATGCTTGATAAATTAAGAAATACTTCAAGGCTACATAACACTGCTGTAATTTAATTAGTTAATATTTATATTTACACGACCATTCAAATGTTTCAGGCAATATTTTTTGGACGTTTTTGAAAGAAGTCCCATATGCTCACCAAGGCTGTTTATTTGATCAAATAGGCAGTTAAAAACAGTAATATTGTGAAATATTATTACAATTTAAAAGTTTTTTTTAATTTTAATATATTTTAAAATGTAATTTAATTCATAATAATTTTCAGAAGCCATTAGTACAAATTATTATTCAGAAATAATTATAATATGCTGATTTGGTGCCTTATATTTTCAATGTTGAAAACAGCAGAGCTTTTTTTGTATAAAACATATAATTTTTCTAGATTTGTTGATGAATAGAAAGTTCAAAAGAATGGCATTTATTGAAATGTTTTGGAAGGTTAGAAATCTCCTTACTGCCAATTTTGATCAATTTAATGCACCCTTGCCAACCAAAACTGGGAAGGAAAAAAACCTGACCCTGAACTTATGGTAGTGTAACTTTGACAATTAAATTTAATAAAATAAAATAAAAATAACAAAATAAAATATATTTTTTTTCCCATGGCACTGAAATCATATTCAAGATAAGGTGATGCTCCCCTCAAATGAAATTCGACTAAAGTTTTACATGCTTTTATTTGGACAAAAATGATCAGAATCAGTCAACAGAATAAAACACGCACACGCACTCATCCACTCAGGTTACTCACTGCAGGTGGAGTCTGCTTCATCCGAACCATCTGGACACTCAGGTTCTCCATCACACCTCCATCGGGCCGGGACACACTGCCCATTCTTACATGCAAAGTCTGTTGTGGCACATGTCTTTTTTGCTGTTGAAGAAGAGAGAGAAAGCTAAGTATAAAGCATATACTGTTAATGCTGTTTACAAAAGAGGTCTATTTGAGGTCAAAGGTCAGTTTGGATGTACTTGCTTTTTCACGTCTCTAGCTCAAGTAGAAGATGGAATGACTTTTTTCCAACAACAGTGAAACAGACCGCACTGCTAACTCTAGTCTGCAGGAGATGCCATGACAAATTTAGATCACTTGAGAAACAATAGTAGACTTGCACTTGATAACTGTTCTAGTGCCGAAATAAAGAAAAACTTGAGCAGAAAAAGCCTCACGCTTCAGATTTAAACAACAAACGGCAAGCAATATGAGGCTGAGTGCACCGTGCATCTCTGTTGTTTTTTCTTGTTGCGTTTATAGTTTAATTGGGAAGAGAGTTTGAATGAATTGAACACACAGCTCCAGCAGGAGCAATTACAAAGGCCCAGGTATGCATCACTGTGAATTTATGAACCCTTACTTTTGTTTGTGTATGTGTGTGGATAAAGACTGCTTTGTAAGAGCCTGAATGGAGAGCGGTTGATGATGTTGTCAGCTCTCTGGGAGGGAGACCAATAAGAGCTTTATCAGTCAGAGAGGACACAGTGATTTAACACCGTTCACACGTTCGACTTTTATCATGTGCATCAGTTGAACACATGCAGTGCCTGGTCTGGGTGGGTGTGCTATTCTCGAATGCCAAATATTAGTTCTGCTTTTCCTCCAATCGAAATGCTTATAGTAAATCAATCATCTGAAACAACATACTTTATTTTAAAGGTAACATGAAACATTCCAAACCTACGTTATTTCCATAATCTTATGTAATTCTAGGGAAGAATAGGACAACATCCAGAACAGACAACCAAAAAAAATGATGATGGCTTGATGACAGAAGGAATTTGTGTCATCAGATGTAAGAAAGAGATAAGTTGTTTTAGAGGCTAAACAAGCTATTACATCCTGATAAAAATGTGGAAAATGTCTATGAGATCTGATATTTTGACTTTGTGTTGTATCAGAATGTTATCTTGATAAAGTAGCAGGAAAATTCACACCAAGTCAATTATGCAAAATAGGGCCAAGAAAGTGCATTGACAATTTAACTATGCACATTGACAACAATAAAGTACAATGACTTTTCAAATGTTAAAAAGTACACACTCCCATCAAAATCTAGTATAAAACAGTTCATTTCTTTAACTGAATTAACATAAATATTAGATGAAAATCTCAACTTAAAACACACACACACACAGACACACACACTGATATAAAATATAGGGACCCTTTAAAAAAAGTCAAACAGATCAGAGGTGAAAATCATTTGCGTTGGTTTGAGAAAATGTTGAGTTGGTTTGAGAAAACGTGCAAGCTCAAGTGTTGGTTTTACTAATTCTCCTGTAGGACTGCCAATGCAGGCAGGCAGCTTCAAGCAGCCACTCATGGGATGTGCTGATTAAAAGATAGTATGTATTACAAGCAGCAAATACTTCATTATGCAGATACTCACACAAGGCACACATACATAATCATAGACTGCATGTACACTTCCATGATTTGTGAGCCATACAAAAATCATAAATAACGCACAAGGCTGTGCAAACAATAAGTGCACACACTGACATAAAACAATCATCATGAGTCATTTATAAACATCAGGCCTGTCGCTGTGCAAATGTTATTTTTTTTCTATTTCCCTGGGACTTCCAGGAATTGAGTGTGTATTAGTGTGTAAAAACAAAGCAAGAGGTGTGTGTGTGTATGTGTATGTGTGTGTGTGTGTGTGTGTGTGTGTGTGTGTGTGAGAGAGAGAGAGAGAGTTTTCTGCACAAGTAGGCAAAGCCATGACATTCCCAAGGTCCCATGCTCGAGAGACCACACTGATTACTGACGGACTGCTGATCTGTGATGGTTAGCGGTAGGTGACCTCTTTGTGTCCGCTGCCAGCGTTCCACAGATTGGGCAGTCTGCACGGGACACAACTGCAGCTCAAGGTCAGCATCCTTCAATTTTCACAAACCATTTCCTCTAAGACTTCACAGAGAACTAAGGCCGCAGTCTAAACATGCTTGACACCTTCAGCTTCCTGAAAACTGCCGAATTACCAATGCAATTTTAAAAAGCGATGGAGCAGATGGGAAATTGTCATTCAATCTACTTTAGCATGGTCTAAACAGCTACTTAAACACTATGAGCTACGCACTTTATTTGCTTATTTTGTGGTAACAAACTAATGCCTGAAGGTGATTAAGACTTGAACAGCTTTTTGAAGCAGTAGTCATTTATAAGATTCTAGGCACTCTTTGCTGGTCTAATACTTGTTAAGTTTGATGTAAAATTCAATAGTGTAAGCAGCTGGAATAAATAAATCAGTGATACCAGATCAGAGGTCTATAGCGTGTTGTTTGGGGAGGTGCTGTGATTGACTGGCTGTGGTTTATGTGGTTCTGAGTACTCGTTTGAGATAAGAGAGCCCACCTATTATAGGATAAGGCAATCGCAGAGCCATCTTGAGCAGGGCTATAAACATGGACAGGTCATAATCGTAAATGGAGTCTGTGAAGAGAGGTGCCTCAGTGGGTCACCTTTTTCTGGTGGGATCCCTTTCTTTATGCACTTGTCTGTTTCAGTCTCTCTGTCATTATAGATGGAATCGTATAACATTTTAAGCACAATGCTGGCATGAAGGCTGAGCGGTATATTGAATATTTGGACTATATTGATGATTTTGTTCGCATCATACATATAAAAATTATGAATATCTTAATAATTAAAGCTCTGGTCATTAAGAAATTAAGAAGAAAACAGTAGACACAAAACTAAGGTATAAATATAAACAAAAAATATTCCTCCTATTATTCCTCCTGAAATGGAAAACGTGATTAATAAAAAATTTTTTTACTGTGTATTAAATTATTTTTATTGTATTTTTGCATTTTATTAGTGAACATTTTAACTTACTAAGCATCAATCGCTATCATTTGAAAGTCAAATGGATTAAGAGAATAGCATTTTCATACTTAATATTTGGTTCTTTTTAATGAAAGAAAAAAGAATTAACAAATCAGCGCTTTAGAAATCAAAGAATAACATGAAACAAATATATAGCTTGTTATAAAAGGTTTGTGTATATGGCTGAAAGACAAAAATACACAGAACCATGTACAATTCATACACTACTAAATTTCCACCCACTACAATATAGTTCTGTAAGATTTGCTGCCTGTATGCGTTTCTGAGACTCCACTTGTTTAGTAACCTATACTTATAGCACACACACACTGTGAAAGGTGAAAAGCATTGTGCAGGTCTCTGTGCATGCTGAGAACTACATGTGAGCATGTGTAAGAAAGAAAGAGAGGAGGATAAAGCAAGTCAAGGGAATCTATCGATACAGTATGTGACAGAGAAATATGGGAAAGGTGAGAGAAAACACCACCCCATAAGCAACTGCATGTAAAACCTACTGGTTACATGTACTGAATGTATGTGAAGGTGTCTGTGCATTGACTGGTCAGTTCACCAGCTGCCAATGAACTACAAAGGTGCAGATGTGAGGAGATCTACAAGAACATCTGACACCCTGAAGAGAAAAAGGGCTTTTTGAAACACACACACACACGCGTGCGTGCACGTGCACGCGCACACGCACACACACACACACACACACACACACACACACACACACACACACACACACACACACACACACACACACACACACACGCACACACGCACGCACACGCACACACGCACACACAGAATAAAACATCAAATGCGAACCAACACATCCAGAAAACACCAAGGAAAGTGATGGCCATAGAATTCATTCATAGTTATACGTGTTGGAAACAGATCTAGCAATACAATATGATTAGGTATGATTATGTTAATTGCCCTGAACTGCCCTGAATTTTATGTAAATCACAATAATATTTTTGTACTAAAATATTTTTGCTAATATTTTTAATTGTTTCCATATACCGGCAAAAACATATTTTTACATATTCATATCACCATACATCTGTTTACTTTACAATATAGTTAGCCTATGTGCCATGCAAAGGAGCACGTTTCAACCTACTGCTAAACATTCTGCACCATTAAACTTAAGCTGAAATGCAACTCGTATAAACTAATTATTCACTGGCTGCTCTGCCCAGGAGTAACAGTTGAAACAAAAAAAAAACAGATTAACAGAATGGCATCAATAAGCTCATGTTTTACTTAAATTAAGTACTGTACTTTAAATAGAAATGTCTTTTTATCATTAGTTACGCAAGGAAAAAAGTCAAAACCAACCTTAACAGAATAAACTGAAATTCACTGCATTTTAACAACTGCTCCCAGATTCAAAAGCTGCTATTTTATGTCATGTTTTGAGACAACACTACTTACGACCTACTAATTTCGTATTGCCTTAAAAACAAATGATGCAGCCGAATTAAGTGCAGAATTAGTTACAAACTAGATTTAAGTTTGAACTTACGAAAGGCTGGTGCAACCCTACCCAGACTTCGCCTCAAGTAAAAGTCTAGCAAGACTAGCGACCTAATGTCACACTACATTTCATCTTCTTGCATACTACGAGTAGTGGTCAATCTCTTTTCCCCCATAGATACTACATTAAAAAAACTACAATTCTTGATTCTTGCCGTAAGAATATCAACAGTATCATGAAGTAAAATATTGCAATACTTTGAAATATTGTAGTTCCCCCACCACCTAATTCCAATGTTTGCACCTAGAAACTCAGGTATCAACTCTGGGAGTGCAAAGATGAAAAAAATTAACTAGGAATAAAATTAGAAATAATAAGCAAACAGCATGCAAAGGTAACAAGAAGATTAAGGCTGAAACCCAGGTGGATTTCAAAGGGCACAATTGAACTCCTTTGAGGAAGTGAGCAGATAAAGCCCTGTGAGCACAGCTTTACACTGACGCTTCACAGCTCAATACCACACACTAATCTGCCTCTGCTGCTTCTGTATGCAGATTGTGTGAAAGCGCCTTCATCAGACACCTCTCTCGCCTTTTTATTTAACACTTCAAGGAATTTGAGTATCTCTGTGAAAGAGGTAAGACAGAGGGAGGGAGTTTTGACGGCACACACGCACTCAAACACTCCCGAGTCAATAAACTCCCACACGTGAAAAGCTTAAATCGAGCATTTTGTCTGGTTGGAGTTTGTTCTGGAATCGCAAAATGCCTTCTTAAAGAGGAAAAAAGATAAATGCAGTGTGAAACTAGGTCCGTTTGAAAGACCAAGTGGCACAGGAGCATCTCACTGAATGGAGCATTAGGAAGTTGGAGGTAAGATGTAGTGCTACTGCTGCTGTCAGCAACTTGGCTGGAAATAAAAGTTTTCCTGAAGTGCTGATCCAGGACTAACTTCCTACAACTAAATGCAGCTAATCCATGCAGAAATATGCACACCTGGGCTTAGGTCCTTACAGCAGCAGTTCAGAATGTCAGCCATAAGCCCAGCGGCATTATATATAAGTGGAGAACATTTTTAGGGTTTTTGAAAGAAGGCACTTTCACCAAGGAAGTCACCAAGGTTGCATTTATTTGATTAAAAATAAAGTTAAACATTTTTACTTGCTAACATTAATATTGTCAAACATTATTACAATTTAAAAAACTGTTTTGTATTATGCCGTTTTAAAATATAATTTATTCCTGTGATGCAAAGCTGAATTTTCAGCATCCATTACTCCAGTCTTCAGTGTCACATGATCCTTCAGAAATCATTCAAACATGCTGATTTAGTGATCAAAAAATATTTCTTATTATTATCATAGTTGAAAATGGTTGTGCTGCTTAATATTTGTAAAAAAAAAAAAAAAAAGTGTTTTTTTGTTTTGTTTGATGAATAGAAAGATTTTATTTAAAAAAAAATATTGGCAACAGACTTTTGAGGCCAGTGAATGCAATCAGACTTTTAGGTCTTATTTTCAAATAATTCTTCTTTGAAACTATTAAAAGAACCGTTAAAAGAACCAGAATCGGAAACCAAATCATTCAATTCCTTAAGTTTCCTATTCCTGCAGCAGATTCTCAAGGGATGGAGTGTGACTGATATGACCTGAGAGAACTGAGAGAGACCTATTGATGGGAAACGGGTGAAGGAGAAAGCAGTTCCTATTAGCCTGTTTTAAGTTTGTCTATTCCTCTCTGGCTGTCCTTTCCTTCTCTCTTGCTCTATTTATCTCCATTGATTTCTGCACTGTTGATGTTTCATCTCAAACAAACAGGAGCATATCAAGCATAATCACACAGTAACCATTAGTACATAAATATTTACACTGGAATTGGTCCCTTCACTTCATGGTTTTCCCTTACTCTCTACCTCTCATTTCCCTCGGTCATCATACATTCATTTTTTTTTTTTTTAGAATCGAATCACAGGAATTAAGATGTTATTGGTAACGTTGTTGCCAGCAAAACTATCTTCAGTGTCATTCTTGGTTTTGGAGAATAGTGCCCGAAGGCACATGGTTAATGCAAACACACACAGTTGTTGTTGTTTTCGCCATTGAGGCAAGCTGAATATAATCAAACAGATCATGTCAGAGTCTGTCAAAGCAAAAGCACATTACAGTCAAGAGCTCTCATTACATGACAAATAAAGATGCTTTTTTAGTGAGAATGCATGTGAGTGCGAGCGGCATGAGAGTGAAATGATGGAGCAACACTAAATCAACTTTCAGTAATATAAAGGAAAAATTCTTGCACGGTTTCAGTTGGACCAGAGGTATAATGTGTGGTCACATTAGCATAATTTTGGGTAAAATGTGCGAGCAAAAAAATTGTCAAGATGTATGAAGCATAGCTCACACAGAAATCACTTTCAAACCAAGCAGCTTTCTGTCAGTCAAAATGACTAATTTGTGAAATTCCAGTTCACATGCATTCCTACTGAACTGACTCCATTGCAATTGCAAAATTTGCTGAACAATGGTAAACAACCACACCTTTTATTTATTTTAAGGGTTTTCTTCAACTTTGGGGACTTTTAAGTCCCACAGGATGATGATTATTAAAACATGAGATATCAATCAGCTTTTAAATTAGCTTTATGATGACAAAAGAGACAGCTATTTTATGCAAAAATGTTCAAAATGTAATTCCCATCACTCTCATTTCCACCACAGAATACGATAGTGAGAACGCTAGTGAGTGTGAGAGAAGATTTTCTAAAAATCCACAGGACCAAACGTTCCCATAGTCAAAGAAACACCCTTAAGCATAGCTTAATAGCAGGAGACATCGTAATCAATAACTGACCCACAGATTTCTGTATAATTCGAACACCCTTAACTTATATAAGTCGACATATCCACCTCCTCTTGTGTGATCTTTGTGTTTTTTTCCCCCCAAAAAAATCTCCCTGCAGCTGATTTCATTGGTCGCTCAATTCAATTACTCAGACACCTGTCAGTGAAAGTTCAGACTTCATGGATTCAGTTAAGGGTTCTGTAATACCATGGATGGATCCGATCTTGACAAACAGTAACCCTAACTATCTTGATGTGCTACCAAAGCTATACTAAGGTTAAGGTTAGGGTTAGGGGTTAGTATTTGTCTCAGTGCTGTGTAGACAATCAGCACTTTGACTAACATGACCAATGAAAACTTTAGAATCAGCTGCAGGGTGGAGTTTTCCCCTGATATTCAGAGTGTAGACCAACATATTTGTATAAATACTGCCTAATCACTCGGAACCAGCAGATAGAAAAAGTCTAATTAGTTTTAAAGGACGGTCACTTTTATTGATGTAACGCGGTCATGTTTTAGCATTGAATGCCTGGTGATGCAGTACAAGTCTGTTTAACATATGTGATCAAACTGCCACACAGGTGTTTAAGCACGTAATAGAGCAGGTGTGTGAGAACGGTATTTGTGTAGATGAAAAACAATTAGAGGCCATACACTGTATGCCAAACACCGCTGTTAGAGACTACACGCACGCACAGAGCCGAGGGACATCCCAGAGCAGTGTCCTCATTCCCTTCTCCTCTTATTTGTAATGTCTTTCCACACTCACACACACATATAAACACATTTGCTACCCACCCGCAGAGTCTCGGTCTCCTTGATAGGTCAATGTTCTATTCACATCCATCAAGCTCTCCAGCTCCTTCTACCTCTCGTTCTTTTTCTCCATTGAAATGACTAGCCCTCCAGCAGTGTGTCAGTCATAACAAGTTACTCCATCTATTTTTCCTCACCCTGTCTTTCTGTCCTGCTGTCTGTCTCACTTCGCCACTCTTGCCCCCACAGTCTATCTACCAGTCTATCTGTCTTCAATGTCGCAGTTGTTTCTGTTAGGGCTGCACGATAAATCAAAATGGAATCGAGATCGCGATTCGATGCAAACAGCTGTCATTATCGCGAACAATTATCGCAATAAAATCGTCTGCGAACTTGTCAGTGAACTACGACTATGTGTAGTAGATTCTGCTCCATCTGAAAGCACGTGATGATGATTTCCTGCTGATTACAGAACCGGCTTTTTTAACAAAATTCGCATGACAATTGCATTCGATTAATCGTGCAGCCCTAGTTTCTGTTAAAGAGAATTTATAGATCAATAATAATTTCAGCTTAGACTTAAACAGTTCTCATCAACTTCTAAGACCATTTTTTATGAACTATGATATCAATACTAATTTTATAGCTCTATACACTTACTGTACGTCAATAATAGTCTTCAGTGTCACATGATCCTTCAGAAATCATTCTGATTTATGCTGATTTGGTGCTCAAGAAACATTTCTGAATATGTTGAAAACAGCTGGATTCTTTGATGAACAGAAAATTTTAAAGAATAATTTTTTTGAATAAATATTTTGAAACAATGTAAAAGTCACTTTTGACTAATTTAATGCATATTTGCTAAGTAAAAATATGAATTACTTTTATAATAAAAAAAAACAAACAAATAAAAAAACATACTGTCCCTCTAATTTTGAGAAGTAGTGTTTCACATTTAGGAGTACGCTAGCATACAGACAGTTTCAAAGCTAATACACAGACTAAAAGCAACGAAACTCCAATTCTGAATTCATGGAGCTTTCAACAAATAGAGCCCTTAACAATGTAAAAGTCACTTTTGACTAATTTAATGCATATTTGCTAAGTAAAAATATGAATTACTTTTATAATAAAAAAAAAAAAACAAATAAAAAAAACATACTGTCCCTCTAATTTTGAGAAGTAGTGTTTCACATTTAGGAGTACGCTAGCATACAGACAGTTTCAAAGCTAATACACAGACTAAAAGCAACGAAACTCCAATTCTGAATTCATGGAGCTTTCAACAAATAGAGCCCTGGAGGTGAGAAGTGTTTTACGATTACGATCATTTCGGTTTACTACTGTTATTATGTGGACAAAAGTAAACAAAGCACGCTGCACAGCTCTTGTCAACAAACCTCTTCTCAACTAACACAGTTTACAATAGCAAGGACTGTTACGTATCAAATAGCAGGAACAAAACCCCTTTTATACATTTGCTTAATGAAAAGAGTGCAAACACTAAATTAGTGTTTCTGCAACTGCAAAAATATGAAAAAATCTGTGAAAAAAAATGAATAACAACGTGCCAGAGATGATTCAAAACTTGTTGTGATTGATGCACTCGACGGGGGTTTACAAGGCAGCAATAATACAATACTTGAGACGACATGCTGATAAACTACATCCGATCTCAGTGTGAAACCCGTGCGCGTTTGTTCTCGTGTGTGTGATAGAGTTCTGCGCTGCTTCATCTGGTTCAGTGCCCAGTCATATCCTATCATCACAGTGTGTGGTCAACCAATGAACACACTGCCTTTTGCTTTATTAATACAAATGTATGTACGTCAGTCTGGTTGCCTTTGGAGGACCGAGGGGGGAGCCTTGACAAAGCAGCAAGCCCCGAGACAAAAGATGTGGGCAAATCTGCCCTGCTGACATGGAAGAATTCATTTCAATTACAAATGTCCTCCACCGCTCGGCAAAGATGAAACGCAACAGCCCTCCAACAAATGGAGTGTTGGAAAGGAAGGAGGGTGCAGTACATCGAGCGAACAAGACACAAAAACAGCAACCTGCTGCTTTATTTTTCTTGAGGTTGTGCTAATGATGCGGTGACATTATTTCCTTCGTGGCAGAGGATTTTCTGACAGTTCGTTCACCGAACATGATGCAATGAAAATCCAACCTTTGTTCCTCCAAGACACACTTCTACTTCTTTTTCTCTTTATCATTATACTTAGGGATGAAGGATATATTTTATTTTTGATTAAAATGCCTAATGATTTTGATTAATACAATTTACATTAAAATATCAGAAAAAAAGAAAATCTCCTATAATAAATAATCAGCAAATAATTGGTATGAAAAATACAGACTTTTTTCTATATCTTTTTTTCTCTCTTTAAACCAAACATTCCTTTATTATTATTATTATTTTGGGTTTGCACTTCATTTGGATGTGATCTTTCTTTCTCTGGACCACTAGTATGTAAATCAAACAACATTAAGACATGCGGTCTAATACGGTCAGTGTCTGGGGGTTCTGGTGTCAAAATTTCTTACAATTTAATTTTCTTCACACTACTTGCATGCAGCCTCTTTCTCCCTCCTTCTTTGTTGTTTATTCCTTTGTCTGAGCCCTGCTTTTCTGCAGCGACGGCAATATTGTGCTAGCTCCACCATCACTCATTGCCGGCCAGTGTGTGTGTGTGTGTGTGTGTGTGTGTTTGTTTTGGGGGGGGGCTGCTCCCTCCTGTGAATGTGTGATTGTGGATGATTTTCATTCATGATATTCACCAGACAAACCCACACACACACACACACCTGCACACACACACTCATACACATATACGGCATATTTAGCAAGAACAACGTTCGATACATTATAAGAAAAATGTTGGTGTTCAAACATACAAAATATACTTTAATAATAATACTACATATATATTGTTTTACTTATGTTGTTAGTTTTAAAGTTTAATACAGCAACAATGTTCATAACATCAAAGAAAATAAAATGTTGAAGTTCACAAAAACATGTATCAACTTTAATGATATTACTATGATTAATGAATTAATTAATGAATTAAATAAATATCAAGTTTTATTTAGATAAGTTCACAAGGCATGCAATTGCGCAAACATACAATATCGACAAACACAAATATAGTAACAATGCACCTCAAGCCCAATAAAGCAAGTAGTTCATCTTTATCCCTAATATATACAGTCCACAGTCATCTCATTCATAAAGCCCTATTATAAAGCACATCCTAGATTAACATTATTCTGTTCATTGTTCCAAACAATACTGATAGTGGGACTCCAATCTGACAAGTGCAAGTAAAAAAAAAAATCCAGCCATTATACCCAACAATCATCTCCTCACCAGCGCTCCAGACTGACATTTAGTGTCTCACATTAGAGCTGTAATTTGCAGCATATGGCTCCAGCATCATAGCAAAGGAGGTTAATGGACTGGGCTTTAACGAAGCGCACCGGCGTACGTACAGTAAGTGCTCCAATCAAACACTCCTCAAATTCTGCCTCTCGTTAATATTCACAGCACATAAGATGCACATGATCAGCACCTTTACTAGCAGATTCAGAGTTTACATGTATGGATTTTCACACATTTTCTGTAGAGCGATAATCACGATAATCATGTTTCTTTAGCTAATCTCTCTCATGCTCTGATGAAAATCATTATGGCATGTGGGAAGGACACGCACAATGACTAAGCTCCTCTGTTGCATTACAAATCTGCTTGATTGGTTGGGAACCCAGAAAGCGATGTTGACATGGCTTTTTGTTGACGCCTCTGAATCACACGAAGAACCGGTGTGATGCATCAACATCTGAAGGCGAAAAATAACAAGCACGTCTCACATTGAAAGGTCTTTAAAAGCACTCTACATAAACAACGTTCAATCCCAACGTAACATTTTACCACTGAACTAATGACTTTTTAATCAAAACTTGTATCATAAGTTGAATATCAGCCCACATTGAGTGCCTTCAAAACAAGATTTTGACAAACGGTGCTTGCATGAAACATCTGCAGACAATGCTAGATTGTTGTGGGTTGATGCCAGAGCATTATTATGCGGTTGCTAAGATGTTTTGTGTGGCTATTAGCATGTTGCTATGCGGTTGCCAAGATGTTCTTGGTTTCTAGGTGGTTGAGTTGGCCTAAATCCAAAAAGGCCACCCCCAACTCTCTACAAAGATGTTCTGGCGCAATATGGATTGGGTCCCTCTTCAAAGGCTATGAAATATTTTGGCATGTTTTATCCAGAGGAATTACGTGTGGCAGCCGCCACACCTTCGATGCCAGATAAAGTGAATTCATGTACTTAAAAATCACAATAATAAAAAAATAGCACAACTGTTTTCACTGAAATAAATTTGGTACAGAAACAATTTTCAATCAGAAATTGTAAAAACAAACAATTACAAAGAGACGGTAAGTAATATTGAATTAATGTGAAATTCTGAAGTAGCAAGACTGAAATAGTATTTTTTTGTAACATGTATTTTAATAATCTTGGTTTTATTTACAAAATATGAACAACTCTAACACTCTATTTATTATTTATAGCAATATGAACAGTATATTATTACAAGCATTAAACTATATGTGACCCTGGAGCACAAAACCAGTCATAAGTAGCGCAGGTATATTTGTAGCAATAGCCAACAATACTTTTAATAATACAATACAATAATTTTTGATTAGTAATATGCATTGCTAAGAACTTCATTTGGTCAACTTTAAAGGCGATTTTCTCAATATTTAGATTTGTTTGCACCCTCAGATTCCAGATTTTCAAATAGTTGTATCTCGACCAAATATTGTCCTATCCTAACAAACCATACATCAATGGAAAACTTATTTATTCAGCTTTCAGGGGATGTATAAGTCTCAATTACAAAAAAATTTACCGTTATGACTGTTTTTTTGGTCCAGGGTCACATATGGTAGTATTTATAATAATATATCTATATAATTTATATAAAATATATGTCAAATAATGGCACATTAAACCCACAAGGATTGTTTTAATAGATAAAAAAAAAAAATACTAAACCCATATTGTACTACACTAATTTAGTAAAATATTGAGAAGCTTCATGTAAATCTACTGTTAAACTATTCACAAGGACTTTAATCTTTAACAATTATTATAATATAATATCTGTATAATTTATATATTTACATAATGCTGACTGCAATTTCATCATTTTTTATGATTTCAGATCATATGTTTAGATACAAAGTCAAATAACGGCACTTTAAACCCACAAGGATTGTTTTAATAGGTTTATGATTTTCTTTAAAAAAAATACTATACCCACTTCACTAATTTAGTAAAATACTGATAAGCTTCAACACATAACAGAATATGTAAATCTATTGTTAAACTATTCAAAAGGACTTTAATCTTTATCAATTATTAAAGAAAAGGGCACTTCTTTGAGGGAAAACAGCAATCGTCTGGAATTAGGAGCTAGTGAACCTCACGTTTCAATACTCTATTTTTTTCAGCAGAACAATCCCATCAGCCCCTTTTTGATGTCTAGTGAATAACCAACCGCATTGATCTATTACATGCATGCTAGAGGAGTGGATATATCAGCATATGTGAGGTCTGGAGTGTTTCCTGTTGTTGCAAGTCTCACACAGAGCACATTATCGCTTTCCATTGAGCCTGTGAGCAAATTCATTCCAGTCTACAAAGCAAAGACTTAGAAAGTCCATGGGAAATATACATGTTTGCTTTTTGAAAAGTCCAGCCCCTTTTTTCCATCCGCGGGGATAACCGAGAGTTACCTTCAATTGTGAGAGTGATTTCAATCAACGACGGTATACAAGCGCACCCACCAAATCCAAGTCCGCTCACTTCCTCTCGTCGAATGTTTTCCAGTCACCTAAGCGTATCCAGGGCTACCCCCCCATTAGAATATAAATGAATCCCTGCCCGACTGCCGCGGTTGTCACAATGTCACCCACCTCCCTACACCCACTGACTTCTCCTTCATTTGGTTTCACGGCGACTGACATGGGGGTAAACATGGTGCTGGTCTGCAGCGGTGTGAGAGAACTCCTGATGGGCCCAAGTTCTAAAAGCCCATGGGTGCGGTTTTCTGAGGGAACAGAGGGAGACGTGTTCTGCCCTGTTTTATTCTGTAGGGAGCTATGAAAGCGTGAGCTGCGGGAAACCCTTTTGACATGACGGGAGCAGGGAGCAGGACGCAGCCCAGCGGTGGGGTGAGGGTGGAGGCTGGGGTTTGACAGGAACAAAAGACATCTCTTCATAGACTTCGGAATTGCACATAGTTTTCACGGCTGAACACCAGTGAATGAGGGCAAGATAAGTTTGCTTAGTGATCTCACACTTTCGCAGAGCAAAAAACACAATTACTTCACAGCAATCCAAAGGGCACTGACATTAGTGCGCACATGCGAATGCGCACACGAATAACGTAAAACCTTATTAATGCGTGTCCGCAAACCCACAGGCTTTTGATCTTCTGGCAGCGAATCTGAGAGTGTTTTGATGTTGTGGACCAGCGTGAGTCCTGCCCAATTGGACTGAGGATCTATCAAAGGTGTCCAGCAATGGGAGGGAACCTCTCTGATCAATGGCTGCCCCTGGCTGGTGAGCCATCTTTAATATTTCAACTGTCTAGGCCTCACAAATCTGTTGAGACGGCTTTACAGAGGCCAGATGTTGCTGCAATCCAATAACCCGCTGAATGCACACGGTCTATCACAGTTAAGGCTAACAGAATTCCTGCAGGCTTCTGATATAAATTGTCTGATTAGATAAAATACCTAAACAGATATATTTTTAAGCTTTTATCTAAAACAAAGTTTTTGATTTCCCACCTACACACCTTGATGCAACCAATACAGGTACACTACCATTCAAATGTCATAAAAAAAAAAAGAAATTCACACTTTTATTAAGCAAGTATATAACTCCAACTGAATCTTTTATGTTTTATGTTTATTTGTAAATATTGCATCCACATTCCATTTATTTTGTAAATAGTTTTTGTATAAATGGAAGATAATTTAAAGAGATATATTGATCTGTTTTTGTAATGAAGAAGTTGTCATTTGAGAATTTTTTTTCCCCCTGAGGGAATATATCTGTAATATGGAAATGCTGTTAAAGTGACATTTACATTTAGTCATTTAGCAGACGCTTTTATCCAAAGCGACTTACAAATGAGGACAATGGAAGCAATCAAAATCAACAAGAGCAATGATATGCAAGTGCTATGACAAGTTTCAGCCTAACGCAGTACACGTAGCAAGTTTTTTTTTTCAAGTGACAAATGTCATAAACCGGTGTTGTTTCATGAGCTGATTTTTGACTCTCAATATTTAGTTGTACACATAAATGTACTCAATATTTGGCCATAAACTATATTTAAGGTTGACACAAGGAATATTTAACACTGTAAGGTCAGCACTGCGACATTCTAAAAGCCACTAATCCTCTACTATACTAATCTATGCCCTGCAGCATCCCAGTCAACACATGCAGCAGCGTCAACATTCAGCATAACAGTTCTCATTGTTCCATGTGGAATTCTTAAAGCATATACTGGTGTCATTAGTATTCCTTTGAGCTAATGCTGTTTCCCCTCTGTGGGCCCTGCAGAGCAAGGTTAGTACAGAAGCGGGGAGCGAAAACAAAACCTGCCACTTGTGATATGAATGTGTACCACTGCTTCATAAAATCAGTGCTTAGCATTGCATTTTGCCTTTAAACCTTTAAGATCTTTAGAGGTACGCTTACGAAAGCTAATTCCTTTTATATTTGATCAGAGTGAATTGAATGCACGCAAAAAGATGTGCCTAAATCTCCTTAAACCTCATTTTTGGAGGTAAATACTCAGAGCAGTTAGTGCTGTCCCACTGAGCGATAACAACAGGTACCAAAAAAGGGAAATTAAGAGGAACAGAGAAGCTCCACGGAAGAAAGGAGAAAATTAAAGGGAAGAGGAGAGAAAATTAGACAGCAGAGATGAGCAGACCCCTCTTGAACAATTCTGTCAGTCTGGGCCTCGGTCCCAGCCTCTAGATGGGAACACAGTGTGTCTGTGCTTGGCACCAACACTCTGTGAATAAGAACAAGGATTGTGGAGCAAGATGTTAACAGCACATTTGCTAAATGTTCAGCCATTGTATCACAAATTTTCTTTTCCTTAACTGTTGGATAATGTGCACTGGAAAACGCTAATTTGATCAGTGAAAACTCTTTAAAAATCATTCATACGGTAAAAAGTGCAAGAAATGCATAAGAACACATAAAAAATAAATGTGGTCTGAAAGCTATTTTACCTGCTGTGAAAAATCATCTTCATTTATGTAACCCTGATAAAGCTAATTCAATAATGTTTTATTTAATTTTATTTTAGTTCTTTTTTATTTTTACTCAAATGAATGCTCTTTGATAAGAGGGTATTTCTGTTTTAATGTGGCCTTTAATATAGCCCGTTTAGAGCTGATATAAGGCTCATTTATTTTAATATATGAATGTTGTACCTGGCCAAATAACCTAATTAGCCAGTTTCACAAAATTATGTAACAGAAAACAATATATTTTATATAAAAATAACAAAATAAGACTCAATACTGAAAATTATTAATTATACTGAAAATAAAGAAAATGATTTCTTTATTTTCCAGGAAAACTTGTTTTCAGGGAATTTATCTTGAATTAAGTAGATTTTTTTTAATAACCCGAATGCAAAAATGTTCTTGCTTTAAGCATAAACCTAAAAATTTTTGTTATTCAGTATTCATTCTCCGAAAACAAGACTAAATCTTGTGCACTTTTGCTTCTCAAATAGATTTTTTGCAGTGATAAGGGCCTCATTACTATCATTACAGAGTATGGATGGCTACTAGAAAGCAATATTATGGTGATATAAAAAAACAGACTTATATGACAACTGCTACACATTGATCAGCCAAACGCATATTTGCACTAAACATGAAATGTTATCTTTTTAGACTTCCAGACAGTTCAAGAAACACTCATACAATTCAAATTATTATTATACAAGTTATTATAGGGGGGAAAAAACATTCAGTCTGGACTTCATTTAGAGTGGTATAAGATTAAAGCTATTATGATTCATCAGTCTTTCTCTCAGTGGAAATAGAGAGCCGGGGCATGTTTCTGCTGACCTTAAAATGAGCTACAATCCAAAAGAGGCAGGTGCTTTGAGGGCCTCCACATCTCTGTCTTTGTCTTTCTCGCTCCGTCTCATGAACAGGGCTTCACAGTAGCCTAATTTCTTTTCAATTACACAAACCTCTGCTGTCTAATAGCTCAAATGTGTGCTATGTTCTTTGAGCTTCTGTATGCACTTGCCTCATGCTGCTATCACAGTCGGGGGAACTCATTGTGACAGCTAAATGGATAGCAACAAGGCCTGCATTTCTAACAAACAACAACTAAAGGTTTTGAACCTATTCACTAATATCCAGTTGGCTCCCAATGAACAAATATCAAGATTCACTTAAAGAAACCATGCACTGCAGTTAAACACTCAGCCCATTGCAGTAATAACAGGTGGTGGCCTTAAGTGGCCACTCTCTTCCTTCCCAAATGCACCCAGGCAGAAAGGGCTGACTGGAGGACGGCGAGGGGTCTGGTGCATTGACATTCCCCCAATGTCCAATTTGGAACAAAGAGCAGACGGCTTTCCCTCCCTTAGGGAGGTGTGGAACAATTCCTTCCTTTCTAGCCCCTTATTTGGGGCTGAAACTTATGGATCTTAATTGTATTACTCTGATCCGTATGGAGGGAGTGTGGAGGATGGGTGAGAAAGCAGAATAGAAATGGAATTTTGATTTAATGAAAGACTGTAATCCCAAAACTCTCTGGAGATAATTCGCTTTAAGAGTGAACATTATGCCAGTGTGTGGCTAAGAGGATCACGCCTGTTACGCAGAGAGGAGAGAGGGAAAGGGTCAGTTATGAAGGAGAGGGGAAAGTGGGGAGAAATTAAAGCTGAAAAGGAAAAGGATGAAAGGAGACAATAATCAGGCATTTTACGCCTAGGATTACCACCCCAAAAGTAGAGAAAAAAACACTAATATATAATATTATAAATGATTGAATAATACTAATACTAATAATAATAATTAAATAAATAGAATAGGTGTGAAAATTAAAACAAATATACTTGAATGAAACATTTTTAAACATAATTTTAAAATAAGAGTTAAAGAAGAGGCAATCATGTTTTAACTAACCAGCAATACAACCATTTTAAATTAGATAACTTCAATTGAATTTTGTAGCTAGTCTAGATCAAGGTCACAAAATTGTTGCACTTTCTACTACAGAGAAATTTATAATCAGCAGTGACCAATGTTCACTTTTTAAAAAATAAAAAATAAATAAATCTGTGCACTGGACTATGAAAGCCTGTTTTTACCACTGAATTAAAAAAAAATGTAAAAAGGTAATTGTGACTTTAAGACAGAATTGTGAGATACAAATGTGCAGGTGTGAGCTATAAAGTCAGAATTCCGAGTTTGTATCACACAATTGTGAGAAAAAAAGTCAGAATTGTGAAATAAAGTCACAATTAACTTTTTTTTTTTAATTCAATGGCAGAAACAGGCTTCCATACTGGACAATGAACAATGTTGCCTTTCTCTATTTTTTTAAAGAATTTCTGTGCTTAGAGAATTTAACCTTGATCCGTTAAGCCTGCGAGCCTTGAAGAGTAAAACAGAAGTGCTTGCAAACCTCATCTGAAAGGTCCTGGTGAGTTTCTGCAGATAGAAATATGTGGTATTTCCAAGATATAAATCTGTGAATGATAACCTAAAGACTTAAGAGAAGCAGACAACAGACTGCTACATCTACAAAGTCATAGAAAGAAAAATCGTATTTTATTATATGAATTTGCTGTCTGAAATAAACAAATTATTCTTTTGAGCTGGTTCTTTGAATTGTCCAAATGACTCAAGAACTCACAAGTTTTTGGATTGAATCAGTCTGAGAAATCCTTCAATGAAAGAACTGTACTTCCAACTCTTTGGGATTTGTAAACTACTTCTAGTCATATCCAATTCAAGTGAAGCAAGAATTACATGTACTTAATGGCATTTTAATTACATTTAAAAATCACTACATTAAATATTGAACTTAAGTAGAAATATCAGCAAAAATTTGAGAAGAACTTAAGCAGAAGAGCAGTAAAGTAAGAAAATAGAAGCCAGACACAAAAAACTCAGATGGTGTTTTAGGAAGATGGCAAAGAGGAGAAAGTGAACAGACATAATAAATGAACTGAAACACTTGAACAGGAATTTAGCATGCTGGATAAAAGTAAACCCTTCCATTAACTAACCATGGCTCAAGTCTGAACTTGCTCACCCCATTGAAACACTGTCACATTGTGCAAGGGACCATTGTGTAAGACTCCTTTAGCCCCTTTAAGGAAAGAGGTGACAACTATAGGCTCGAAAACTAAGATTAATGCTTCCCAGTGTCTAAATACCAAACCCACACTCCATAAAGACCTCCCCTTCACTTAACTAACAGCCTTCCCTCCCTCTCTTGTTTTTGGCATGGCATTCACTGTGCCCGGCGCATCATTACTCAGTCTATGGGTAATTCCACCAATGTGCTAAAGGCAATAACCCTATTCAGCTCTCAGTGTCTGCTCTCCGTGTCTGTGGTGATGAGTACACGGCAAAGCCAACAGCAGAGTAGTGGAGCATGTACCATAGTATATGCCATTATTTTACCTCTGAGTTCCTAAGGTTCACCATAAAAATAACTATTGTTTACGCTTCAATAAAAATATCAGAGATACAGTAACAAGCATAGCTCCATGAGGGCAGTAACTAATTTTTACTTTAAGTTATTTTATTCCATGCGAATAAGTTATTTTATTCCATGCGAATACCATGGACCATGGTATACAGCATAACAATCTGAAATCATCACTGTACCAGCACAAAATTTGATCAATTATATTAGATATTAAATATATAATGTAATATACCAAATACATTTTTTTATTTATTTACTTTATTTCTTCAGAAAGTGTCGTTTTTAACCTTACAAATGCACATGGAAATATTAGTATATACTTCATGACTGTTATGCAAACCGAATACCGAATACATTTTAAATATGAAAATATTAATGGATTCTCATTTTTACAGAACGATATCGATTCTTAAATCCCAAGAATCGATTAGTCTAGCCTGTTTTCAGTTCATGGACGGAACGAAGGGCACTTCCCATCCAATATATCGCAATAAGCATTGTGCCTGGGTACAGCCACCATTATGTTTACATTTCAATGAATTGAAGTAGAAATATTATTATGTAATTGTAGCTTTTATTATTTTAAAAACTTCATTAAGTGTAATTTTAACAAATCAGTCAATTTTAACTTTCAATATTATAGTAATGTAGTTGTAGTACCAACTGACTCTCATGTATATTTTACAGCATTAGTTGAGAGATTTTTTTTTCTTTGAAAATTTGGCGTGTACTGTACCTGACATGTATCCAAACTAATCGATATTGAATCGAATCGATAATCGAATCGAAAACTTGTGAATGAGAATCGAATCGTGAAATTTGTGTCAAAACCCAGTCCTATGAACTACCATTTAAAAGTTTGGGGTCAGAAAGACTCTTTTAAGAAATTAGTACTTTTATTTAGAAAGGATAAACAGAATAATCAAAAGTGACAATAAAGACATTTAGGATGTCACAAAAGATGTCAAATAAATGTTCTTTTGAACTTACGATTTATCAGTGATGCCTGCAAAAAAAAACTCATCAGTTTCCAAATCAGCATATTAGAATGATTTCTGAAGGATCTTGTACCTGAACATTCAGCTTTGCCATCATCAATTAAAAAATTAAATAAATAAAATAAAAATTCACAACATGACTGTTTTTTACTTATCAAATACATGTACACTGGGTGAAAATAAAAAACATTTAGAACACGTTAAAAACCAACTCCAAACTGTTAAATTGTATATATTGCTTACACAGCTAATATGTACCTGTAGATGTGTGAGGTGCCTTTAGGTGTGAAAAAAACCCCTCCAATTCCAATTTGAGTCTATTTTAATTTCTAGTTCACTTCCAAAGCACAACACACAAATAAATATTTTCACAGATTTTACAATCTGACTTTTGCACTTTGGAAATGTATTAATGACAATGCAGTCCTCACTCATATATAAGGTGTTAATGCCAGTAAAAAGAGGTTTCTCTTGTACCACAAGACAGATCGTCTCATTATCTCTCAATAAGCCTGTGAAATGTATCTTATATGCAACAAATGTGTGTCTCCTGAGGAGAAACCAAGCAGTGATTGGCTTCCCATTCCCCAAGGGAACTCTCCCTTCCTTGTAGATTGTCATCCCATATATAAGGTGTTAATGCCAGTAAAAAGAGGTTTCTCTTGTACCACAAGACAGATCGTCTCATTATCTCTCAATAAGCCTGTGAAATGTATCTTATATGCAACAAATGTGTGTCTCCTGAGGAGAAACCAAGCAGTGATTGGCTTCCCATTCCCCAAGGGAACTCTCCCTTCCTTGTAGATTGTCATCCCCGAAAACATCTCTATGCAATTACCCTGAATGTAAAGCTCATTATAACAATGCTATACAAGTTTCAAGATGACAACAAACAGAGACAAAAGGCTTCTAGCAAATTCATTCACACAGGCACTTAGAGTATTGTAGATGCAGATTGCAGGGGCCAGATGGGGGTGGCTGGGTGTAAGGCACTTTATCTCTGGGAAGACCAGTGGAGCTCCAGTGACCTGAGGGATGAAGAAGCAGACTGCCAGTCGCCCGAGGATACAATATTTCCTTTGCCAAGCAGCACTGACTTTCATCGCTTTCACCCCAAATTCACCCAACAGATATCAAAGTCACTGAATCGCCGCAAGCTACACAAGGGCATCTTCCCAATGTCATTGTCAATGTCACATCAAGTGCTTAGATGAGTTTGTTGAGCTGAACTTTCTGCGAAAACTTGACTATTTACATTTACTATAACCTACAAATTCTGATCTAAAGGTCTTCGCTTTAACAATTACAGCTTAAAACAGCGCTGAAAACAAGAGTTCTTTGAACTTCTTTAGCTATTATCAAAAGTAAACATGGACCAAAGAATATACGTTCACCCTCAAAGCATCTCCCATATGAAAGAGACAATAGCCCAAGGGGGATGCGTTTGAAGATGTTATTCTTGAAAAACTCAGAGGTGTTTCTATTGTATAATTCATGCCAGTCCGGTTTTAGTCTTTGGAGTCAGTGTTTGATGATGCGCACAGCTTGTTCACAGTGGTATTAATATTTATTGACGGTTTGCCAATCTCTTCTCTCATTAGCGAGCTCTCCTTCAGGCTAGGACGGGTACCTCTATGGACTGGTCCATATGGACTAATTCACACTTGCCAGGTATGAAGAGAACTGACTTTCAAAGAGAATAGATAGAGAAATGATCATGAAATCAAGGAACTTGGTTTTTTTTATGTTAAATGATTTAACATGTTCAGAAATAGTTCAGCCAAAGAGGAGAATTCATGTCATTATTTACTCACACTCACGTTGTTCTAAAACAGTTTAACGACAACTTCTTTTTTTTTTTTTTGGCTGAGCACAAAAGTGCAGTTCTTTTCCATGCACAAGCTGTTTATATTGACCATGTGAGAAAATAAGGCACCATAACAATATTATGAAACAGGTAATTTGGCTCTAATTCAAGTCAGTGTGATAGCTGTGTGAGCTGATATGTGACCATGGACCACAAAACCAGTCGTAAGGGACAATTTTTTTAAATTGAGCTTTATAAAGCAGCACTGACTTTCATCGCTTTCACCCCAAATTCACCCAACAGATATCAAAGTCACTGAATCGCCGCAAGCTACACAAGGGCATCTTCCCAATGTCATTGTCAATGTCACATCAAGTGCTTAGATGAGTTTGTTGAGCTGAACTTTCTGCGAAAACTTGACTATTTACATTTACTATAACCTACAAATTCTGATCTAAAGGTCTTCGCTTTAACAATTACAGCTTAAAACAGCGCTGAAAACAAGAGTTCTTTGAACTTCTTTAGCTATTATCAAAAGTAAACATGGACCAAAGAATATACGTTCACCCTCAAAGCATCTCCCATATGAAAGAGACAATAGCCCAAGGGGGATGCGTTTGAAGATGTTATTCTTGAAAAACTCAGAGGTGTTTCTATTGTATAATTCATGCCAGTCCGGTTTTAGTCTTTGGAGTCAGTGTTTGATGATGCGCACAGCTTGTTCACAGTGGTATTAATATTTATTGACGGTTTGCCAATCTCTTCTCTCATTAGCGAGCTCTCCTTCAGGCTAGGACGGGTACCTCTATGGACTGGTCCATATGGACTAATTCACACTTGCCAGGTATGAAGAGAACTGACTTTCAAAGAGAATAGATAGAGAAATGATCATGAAATCAAGGAACTTGGTTTTTTTTATGTTAAATGATTTAACATGTTCAGAAATAGTTCAGCCAAAGAGGAGAATTCATGTCATTATTTACTCACACTCACGTTGTTCTAAAACAGTTTAACGACAACTTCTTTTTTTTTTTTTTGGCTGAGCACAAAAGTGCAGTTCTTTTCCATGCACAAGCTGTTTATATTGGCCATGTGAGAAAATAAGGCACCATAACAATATTATGAAACAGGTAATTTGGCTCTAATTCAAGTCAGTGTGATAACTGTGTGAGCTGATATGTGACCATGGACCACAAAACCAGTCGTAAGGGACAATTTTTTTAAATTGAGCTTTATACATCATCTGAAAGCTGAATAAATAAACTTTCCATCGATGTATGGTTTGTTTGGATAGGACAATATTTGGCCGAGATACAACTATTTGAATATCTGGAATCTGAGGGTGCAAAAAAATTAAAAATAAAACAAGGGAAAAATCAAAATACTGAGAAAATTCATATAATGAATCAAAAATTAAGTTTTTATATATTTATGGTAGGAAATTTGCTAAATATCTTCATGGAACATGATCTTTACTTAATATCCTAATGATTTTTGGCATAAAAGAAAAATCGATCATTTTGACCCTGTTTATATTGACCATGTGAGAAAATAAGGCACCATAACAATATTATGAAACAGGTAATTTGGCTCTAATTCAAGTCAGTGTGATAGCTGTGTGAGCTGATATGTGACCATGGACCACAAAACCAGTCGTAAGGGACAATTTTTTTAAAATTGAGCTTTATACATCATCTGAAAGCTGAATAAATAAACTTTCCATCGATGTATGGTTTGTTTGGATAGGACAATATTTGGCCGAGATACAACTATTTGAATATCTGGAATCTGAGGGTGCAAAAAAATTAAAAATAAAACAAGGGAAAAATCAAAATACTGAGAAAATTCATATAATGAATCAAAAATTAAGTTTTTATATATTTATGGTAGGAAATTTGCTAAATATCTTCATGGAACATGATCTTTACTTAATATCCTAATGATTTTTGGCATAAAAGAAAAATCGATCATTTTGACCCATACAATGTTTTTTT
>NW_015505591.1:492458-494460 GCF_001515645.1 Sinocyclocheilus grahami
AAAACCAAAAAAAAAAAAAAAAAAAAGATCTTACTGAAGACAAGTAAACCGTTAGTGATTAAATAAAAAAAAAGAAACAAATTACAAGCAATAGGACAACAAAAAAAATCTACAATAGAACAAATAAATAAGAAATGCTACATACATTGAATAAAGTAATCAAATGTATAAAAACTGGATATTTTTCAGTATGTAAATGAAATATATATTCTTATATTCTTATTAATAAAAAAAAGGATCCAATATACTGTTACACGTGTTTTCTTTCTCAGCTGTTTGCTTTCACTTGAGACCTTGAGACCTGTTTACAAAGATACTTGCAAATACCTACATTTTGACACATACAAGTGTGTGTATTTAACAGTTCAAAGCCTATAAAGCGGCAAAAAAACTAAACTCGGCAGTTCAATACTCCCGCAACTCTATGAGCACCGTCTTCACATGCGTACGCCTCTCTGACAGTGCTCTGAAACAGTCTCTCAGGCAGCACGCATATAGCGAAATAAATTCTCTTATGCTGCTGATTGCATTACAGCTTAAAATCACTTGTTTTTGAACCGCAATGCTTAAAAACACGTGCAAACGATATGTTTTCAAGACCACGTAGCACAGCAAGGTCCCGCAACCATGTAACTGTGATAAAGACGATTTTAAAAAATTATATTATTAATGTATTGGTGTACAATTTTATAAGTAATATTTTTTGGGATATAGCCATGGTCATTTTGAATTGCTGCTATATGGACAAAGCTTTACAAGGAGACTCTAAAAATTATCTTTTTTTATTCTGATGGGACAAAACAACAGTATAAGGATTTTGAAAGTAAATAATGATGACAGTATTTTTATCTCTGGTTAAGCGCACCTTAATATTTATTGAAATGCAATGGAAATGTACAAAAAGTAATGAATTTTGCCCCTGGACACAAGTGCAAAAATTTTCAGCATGAAAAGCAAATTTAATATGGGTCAGTAGACCGCCTCAAAAAGCTGCTACGTGTCAAGCATATTTAAACATGCAGATTATCCACAACATGTTGTTCTTCTATGTTAATAGCAGTTTAGCAGTAACCCTTTAAAAACATAAATATGTAAGAACATAATTTTGCCCGAATCTGAGTGTGATTATGCGGCGCTATCTCCATGAGTCTCATTATCATTCTTCTGGGGATGAGAGCAGTGAAAGGGCAGCTGGGTGAGACAAGCAGCAGGGTGGCAGATCCGGCAACCTGGATCTAAGCCCCACAAAAGCAGCGGGACACTGCTCTCTCACTGGTGCCCTCTAAATACATGATACTGATTTACTGTGGCAGCAAGGCAAGGACAAACAGTGGGGAAGGAAATAGCTACATGGCAGAACCAAGACCTAAAGTCTGAAATGTCCAATGGGAAATACAGGTAACAGTTGTAAACACACAAATCTTTTCTAACGGACCACGAAACATGAGTCCAATCCAAAGATAAACACATGGTATCCTGTGCTGTCTGACAACTACATGGACAAAAAATGTGATTAACAATTCGTTGACTAAATATATTTGTTGACTGGTCATATTTTTTGGTGTTTTTCTGATGAAACGGTGCTTTGATCAAGAGCACTCAAATCTACGCTTCCATCACATATCAGCAGGACTTTTCAAAAGAGGCAGCTGGGTCTTTGAAGTCAAACATAGCCTATGGCGAAGCCCAGCTATGTATCATATCATCCAATGTAAAAAAAGAAAGAAAATAAAAATCTTTTGCTGGGAATATTTTACAAAGGATTTTGGTCACTTGTCAAATCAAACAGCACAGTCATTTGGCCATCATAATTTTAGCCCCAAACTAAAATTGTGCTTCATTACATAATTTATGAATATAGACGAAGCATGACTTCAATGATATAGTTCATAGCTTCAGTTACTAAGCTGAATATTTAAATAGGCAGATTCAAACTGCTTCTAAACAACTTGCTCATTGTAATAATGGAATCAAAAATAATTATTAATTCATTTAAATCACT
>NW_015505591.1:497482-527283 GCF_001515645.1 Sinocyclocheilus grahami
TCTGAACTTGCTCACCCCATTGAAACACTGACACATTGTGCAAGGGACCATTGCGTAAGAATCCTTTGGCCCTTTTAGGGAAAGAGGTGACAACTATAGGCTCGAAAACTAAGATTAATGCTTCCCAGTGTCTAAATACCAAACCCACACTCCATAAAGACCTCCCCTTCACTTAACTAACAGCCTTCCCTCCCTCTCTTGTTTTTGGCATGGCATTCACTGTGCCCGGCGCATCATTACTCAGTCTATGGGTAATTCCACCAATGTGCTAAAGGCAATAACCCTATTCAGCTCTCAGTGTCTGCTCTCCGTGTCTGTGGTGATGAGTACACGGCAAAGCCAACAGCAGAGTAGTGGAGCATGTACCATAGTATATGCCATTATTTTACCTCTGAGTTCCTAAGGTTCACCATAAAAATAACTATTGTTTACGCTTCAATAAAAATATCAGAGATACAGTAACAAGCATAGCTCCATGAGGGCAGTAACTAATTTTTACTTTAAGTTATTTTATTCCATGCGAATAAGTTATTTTATTCCATGCGAATACCATGGACCATGGTATACAGCATAACAATCTGAAATCATCACTGTACCAGCACAAAATTTGATCAATTATATTAGATATTAAATATATAATGTAATATACCAAATACATTTTTTTATTTATTTACTTTATTTCTTCAGAAAGTGTCGTTTTTAACCTTACAAATGCACATGGAAATATTAGTATATACTTCATGACTGTTATGCAAACCGAATACCGAATACATTTTAAATATGAAAATATTAATGGATTCTCATTTTTACAGAACGATATCGATTCTTAAATCCCAAGAATCGATTAGTCTAGCCTGTTTTCAGTTCATGGACGGAACGAAGGGCACTTCCCATCCAATATATCGCAATAAGCATTGTGCCTGGGTACAGCCACCATTATGTTTACATTTCAATGAATTGAAGTAGAAATATTATTATGTAATTGTAGCTTTTATTATTTTAAAAACTTCATTAAGTGTAATTTTAACAAATCAGTCAATTTTAACTTTCAATATTATAGTAATGTAGTTGTAGTACCAACTGACTCTCATGTATATTTTACAGCATTAGTTGAGAGATTTTTTTTTCTTTGAAAATTTGGCGTGTACTGTACCTGACATGTATCCAAACTAATCGATATTGAATCGAATCGATAATCGAATCGAAAACTTGTGAATGAGAATCGAATCGTGAAATTTGTGTCAAAACCCAGTCCTATGAACTACCATTTAAAAGTTTGGGGTCAGAAAGACTCTTTTAAGAAATTAGTACTTTTATTTAGAAAGGATAAACAGAATAATCAAAAGTGACAATAAAGACATTTAGGATGTCACAAAAGATGTCAAATAAATGTTCTTTTGAACTTACGATTTATCAGTGATGCCTGCAAAAAAAAACTCATCAGTTTCCAAATCAGCATATTAGAATGATTTCTGAAGGATCTTGTACCTGAACATTCAGCTTTGCCATCATCAATTAAAAAATTAAATAAATAAAATAAAAATTCACAACATGACTGTTTTTTACTTATCAAATACATGTACACTGGGTGAAAATAAAAAACATTTAGAACACGTTAAAAACCAACTCCAAACTGTTAAATTGTATATATTGCTTACACAGCTAATATGTACCTGTAGATGTGTGAGGTGCCTTTAGGTGTGAAAAAAACCCCTCCAATTCCAATTTGAGTCTATTTTAATTTCTAGTTCACTTCCAAAGCACAACACACAAATAAATATTTTCACAGATTTTACAATCTGACTTTTGCACTTTGGAAATGTATTAATGACAATGCAGTCCTCACTCATATATAAGGTGTTAATGCCAGTAAAAAGAGGTTTCTCTTGTACCACAAGACAGATCGTCTCATTATCTCTCAATAAGCCTGTGAAATGTATCTTATATGCAACAAATGTGTGTCTCCTGAGGAGAAACCAAGCAGTGATTGGCTTCCCATTCCCCAAGGGAACTCTCCCTTCCTTGTAGATTGTCATCCCCGAAAACATCTCTATGCAATTACCCTGAATGTAAAGCTCATTATAACAATGCTATACAAGTTTCAAGATGACAACAAACAGAGACAAAAGGCTTCTAGCAAATTCATTCACACAGGCACTTAGAGTATTGTAGATGCAGATTGCAGGGGCCAGATGGGGGTGGCTGGGTGTAAGGCACTTTATCTCTGGGAATACCAGTGGAGCTCCAGTGACCTGAGGGATGAAGAAGCAGACTGCCAGTCGCCCGAGGATACAATATTTCCTTTGCCAAGCAGCACTGACTTTCATCGCTTTCACCCCAAATTCACCCAACAGATATCAAAGTCACTGAATCTCCGCAAACTACACAAGGGCATCTTCCCAATGTCATTGTCAATGTCACATCAAGTGCTTAGATGAGTTTGTTGAGCTGAACTTTCTGCGAAAACTTGACTATTTACATTTACTATAACCTACAAATTCTGATCTAAAGGTCTTCGCTTTAACAATTACAGCTTAAAACAGCGCTGAAAACAAGAGTTCTTTGAACTTCTTTAGCTATTATCAAAAGTAAACATGGACCAAAGAATATACGTTCACCCTCAAAGCATCTCCCATATGAAAGAGACAATAGCCCAAGGGGGATGCGTTTGAAGATGTTATTCTTGAAAAACTCAGAGGTGTTTCTATTGTATAATTCATGCCAGTCCGGTTTTAGTCTTTGGAGTCAGTGTTTGATGATGCGCACAGCTTGTTCACAGTGGTATTAATATTTATTGACGGTTTGCCAATCTCTTCTCTCATTAGCGAGCTCTCCTTCAGGCTAGGACGGGTACCTCTATGGACTGGTCCATATGGACTAATTCACACTTGCCAGGTATGAAGAGAACTGACTTTCAAAGAGAATAGATAGAGAAATGATCATGAAATCAAGGAACTTGTTTTTTTATGTTAAATGATTTAACATGTTCAGAAATAGTTCAACCAAAGAGGAGAATTCATGTCATTATTTACTCACACTCACGTTGTTCTAAAACAGTTTAACGACAACTTCTTTTTTTTTTTTTTGGCTGAGCACAAAAGTGCAGTTCTTTTCCATGCACAAGCTGTTTATATTGACCATGTGAGAAAATAAGGCACCATAACAATATTATGAAACAGGTAATTTGGCTCTAATTCAAGTCAGTGTGATAGCTGTGTGAGCTGATATGTGACCATGGACCACAAAACCAGTCGTAAGGGACAATTTTTTTAAAATTGAGCTTTATACATCATCTGAAAGCTGAATAAATAAACTTTCCATCGATGTATGGTTTGTTTGGATAGGACAATATTTGGCCGAGATACAACTATTTGAATATCTGGAATCTGAGGGTGCAAAAAAATTAAAAATAAAACAAGGGAAAAATCAAAATACTGAGAAAATTCATATAATGAATCAAAAATTAAGTTTTTATATATTTATGGTAGGAAATTTGCTAAATATCTTCATGGAACATGATCTTTACTTAATATCCTAATGATTTTTGGCATAAAAGAAAAATCGATCATTTTGACCCATACAATGTTTTTTTGGCTATTGCTACAAATATACCCCAGCGACTTAAGACTGCTTTTGTGGTCAAGGGTCACATATATATCACAATATAGTTATTTTTGCTTTAAATAAGGTCTTTTTGATATCAAAATATTTGATACCATAGAAATTTCATAATTCTTGTCACTAGTGTCAAATATCACAAAAAAAAATAATACTAGCCTAAAAAAAAAAAAAAAAAGATCTTACTGAAGACAAGTAAACCATTAGTGATTAAATAAATAAAAAAAGAAACAAATTACAAGCAATAGGACAACAAAAAAAATCTACAATAGAACTAATAAATAAGAAATGCTACATACATTGAATAAAGTAATCAAATGTATAAAAACTGGATATTTTTCAGTATGTAAATGAAATATATATTCTTATTAAAGTAAGAATAAAAAAAAGGATCCAATATACTGTTACACGTGTTTTCTTTCTCAGCTGTTTGCTTTCACTTGAGACCTAACTTACGGTTTACAAAGATACTTGCAAATACCTACATTTTGACACATACAAGTGTGTGTATTTAACAGGATCTTACTGAAGACAAGTAAACCGTTAGTGATTAAATAAAAAAAAAGAAACAAATTACAAGCAATAGGACAACAAAAAAAATCTACAATAGAACAAATAAATAAGAAATGCTACATACATTGAATAAAGTAATCAAATGTATAAAAACTGGATATTTTTCAGTATGTAAATGAAATATATATTCTTATTAAAGTAAGAATAAAAAAAAGGATCCAATATACTGTTACACGTGTTTTCTTTCTCAGCTGTTTGCTTTCACTTGAGACCTAACTTACGGTTTACAAAGATACTTGCAAATACCTACATTTTGACACATACAAGTGTGTGTATTTAACAGTTCAAAGCCTATAAAGCGGCAAAAAAACTAAACTCGGCAGTTCAATACTCCCGCAACTCTATGAGCACCGTCTTCACATGCGTACGCCTCTCTGACAGTGCTCTGAAACAGTCTCTCAGGCAGCACGCATATAGCGAAATAAATTCTCTTATGCTGCTGATTGCATTACAGCTTAAAATCACTTGTTTTTGAACCGCAATGCTTAAAAACACGTGCAAACGATATGTTTTCAAGACCACGTAGCACAGCAAGGTCCCGCAACCATGTAACTGTGATAAAGACGATTTTAAAAAATTATATTATTAATGTATTGGTGTACAATTTTATAAGTAATATTTTTTGGGATATAGCCATGGTCATTTTGAATTGCTGCTATATGGACAAAGCTTTACAAGGAGACTCTAAAAATTATCTTTTTTTATTCTGATGGGACAAAACAACAGTATAAGGATTTTGAAAGTAAATAATGATGACAGTATTTTTATCTCTGGTTAAGCGCACCTTAATATTTATTGAAATGCAATGGAAATGTACAAAAAGTAATGAATTTTGCCCCTGGACACAAGTGCAAAAATTTTCAGCATGAAAAGCAAATTTAATATGGGTCAGTAGACCGCCTCAAAAAGCTGCTACGTGTCAAGCATATTTAAACATGCAGATTATCCACAACATGTTGTTCTTCTATGTTAATAGCAGTTTAGCAGTAACCCTTTAAAAACATAAATATGTAAGAACATAATTTTGCCCGAATCTGAGTGTGATTATGCGGCGCTATCTCCATGAGTCTCATTATCATTCTTCTGGGGATGAGAGCAGTGAAAGGGCAGCTGGGTGAGACAAGCAGCAGGGTGGCAGATCCGGCAACCTGGATCTAAGCCCCACAAAAGCAGCGGGACACTGCTCTCTCACTGGTGCCCTCTAAATACATGATACTGATTTACTGTGGCAGCAAGGCAAGGACAAACAGTGGGAAGGAAAGAGCTATATGGCTGAACCAAGACCTAAAGTAGTGAAATGTCCAATGGGAAATACAGGTAACAGTTGTAAACACACAAATCTTTTCTAACGGACCACGAAACATGAGTCCAATCCAAAGATAAACACATGGTATCCTGTGCTGTCTGACAACTACATGGACAAAAAATGTGAATAACAATTCGTTGACTAAATATATTTGTTGACTGGTCATATTTTTTGGTGTTTTTCTGATGAAACGGTGCTTTGATCAAGAGCACTCAAATCTACGCTTCCATCACATATCAGCAGGACTTTTCAAAAGAGGCAGCTGGGTCTTTGAAGTCAAACATGGCCTATGGCGAAGCACAGCTATGTATCATATCATTCAATGTTAAAAAAAAAGTAAGAAAGAAAAAAAAACTTCACCTTTTGCTAGGAATATATTTTTCAAATGATTTCAGTCACTTCTCAAATCAAACAGCATGGTCATTTGGTCATCACAATTTTAGCCACAAACTAAAATTTTGTGCTTTCTTACATAATTCTTATATATAGACGAAGCATGCCTTTGATATAGTTCATAGCTCCAGTTACTAAGCTGAATATTTGAATATGCAGATTCAAATTGCTTCTTAACAACTTGCTCATTGTAATGACGGAATCAAAAATAATTATTAATTCATTTAAATCACTTACAATAGAATCAATTCCAGACCTAAAGTAATATCCTTTATATTCGGTTTACAAAGGCATAATCAGTGCTCAAGGACTAAAAACGACCCTGGTATCTCAGATAAAGATTCGTCTGCTGCACTGTCAAATCAAAGGAAGTTCAATTGACCCAGAACACCCCAAGAGCGATTTCCACAGGGAAAAAATTCATTCATTCTTATGGGTTGTTCTACTTCAGAGCTCTTTACAGATCAAAGGCTTCGCTGCAAACGTATGTAAACACAGTTTAGCTGAGCTAATCGCTCTTTGCGTCACTTAGTTAAATCATCGCCCGTTACGTGCCTTCAGAGGAGCGTTTTAATTGCATAATTTCTCTCCTGTATTGGTGCTTTACGTCACTCCCACCTCTACCTCATTGATCTGTCCCTCTGATTGTTAGAATCGGTGAGTGAAGACACTAGGGAAAGATACCGTTTTTTTAGGCCGAGCAGTCAGACAATGATAGTGCTGAAATCTCATTTCACGACTCACTGCCGTGTTTGCAAAGCCTGAGGCAATGATGCATCCCGGGGAGCGGTTCAGCTTTTGAGACGCATGCAGGTTGTCCAGGTGGACGTCAAAAAGCGGCGAGATAAGAACGTTAACAAATGACACCGGGGGCTAAGGTCACACTATACTGGGCTCAAGCTTCCCAGGTCTGCTCATTTGGGTGCTAATGGCTTATTGATCTAGAGCATTTCTCCCAAAGCAAGGCCGCGTAAACCCCGACGCTCAGCGGAGATCAGGCGAGCTGGACTTCTGCAGACACAGTTGTTCCTTACAGTCCATTTTGTAGGATGTCGATCAATATGGCTCCTTAAACTGCTTTAAAACGCTCATACATCTTATTTTGGGATTACTTTGAGAGCCTTTAAGGAACCAGACAAAAACAGCACTCTCCTAAATGTCTGGGGTTTTCAAAGCGAGTTTTAGCTAAGGCAAAGTCAGACTAAAGAGGTTTCGAAAGGGACTTAAACGTCTGCATCAAAAAGCAAACAGGCAATTCGGTCCATTTGTGCTGCAACACAATTATTTCCTCTTAAAATTGGCATAAATCAAGGATGCTTCCTAACTACATTAGTCAGTAAAACTTACAGCGTAAATATAAACTCTAGTAGCAACAGCAGCAGCAAGGAGATGAATGGGTCTCAACTTCTCAGTCCCGTAGTGCCGCTAATACAAAACTGCGTCGCTAAATTAGATGGAGGAACAACTGGAACTATTACTCAAGGATAATTGCTCATTACATCATCAGAACTGTATCGCCTGCCAGGCAAAAATCATATTGACAGAAAGCCATTTGTGGTGGTGTGTTGATTTACCAAGTCTCTTGTCACTGAATTTAATTTTAACACAGCTCATTCATATTATTAATGGCCATGAAATGGTCTTTGTAATTGCGCCTTCGATATCTTTGTTTTACCTTCTCTTGTGAGCTCACTGGGGTTGTCAGCCTTTGTGTAATATCTCACGCGTAGCACTCTCGTATTGTGGCCTTCCACCATGCTCTATAGATCAGTGTCAGTGTTTTTTTATTAAGGGGCAATATTTGCTTATTACATTGTTTTGGTCACCCTTTATTTTAAGATCCATATTTTAAGTTAATTGTTAGTAAGGTAGTTGTTAAGTTTAGGTATGGGGCAGGATTAAGGGATCTAAAATATAGCCATGCAAAATAAAGCATTAATATGTGCTTTATAAGTACAAATAAACAGCCAATTTGCTAGTAATGTGCATACTAGTTAAAAGTGAGAATTGGTCCTTAAAATAACGTTTTAGCATTTTTTCAATACAATTCTCATTACATTCTATTTACTATTTCTATTCTTTTCATGGACACCGTATTTTTTGCTTTTCCTTCTGTTAATAAAAAACCTTAATAAAATCATCTTAATAATAACTTGCATTTTATATATGATATTATATTATATAGTAGAAAATTTATTTAGAAAAAACTCTGCTTCGTGTCGTGGCCGCATCACCACCTCAGGTGTGTATTATTTTAGTAGAGCATATGTTTTCCGTTCATAATAAAATGTAATTTTGTGGCAAAAAAAGAGGGGAACAATCTGTTGTTTTTATCTTATGGTTTACTGCATTTATTTGTTTGGCCAGTGTTGTTGTGGGTTTTGGTTATTTTGGTTGTTTTAGGCTGAAAGGACCTTTTAACTATAATCATTTGGCGAAGTGATATGGACACTTCGTAATGTGGTCAAGACCTGCCTGGAACTATGTTTTCCATGAGCTTCCCTCAATTCAAGCATTCAACAGCCCCGTAATATAAAATAATATATAATGTACAAATAAATATATAAATTATTAAAAATTTTTACTGTTTTTGAAAGTCTATTATGGTCACAAAGGCTGCATTTACTTGATCAATACAGTAATCAGTATATTAAAATGTTTTTTTTTTAAATGTCATTTATTCCTGTGATGGCAAAACTGATTCAGAATTCTTTGATCAACAGAAAGTTTAAAGCTGCACACTGTAACTTTTTTCTGTTCAAAATTTACAAAATGTATATAATAATAAGCGAGTACATCATGAATGCACTTTCCAAACCGTGTTTTTGGCTTGTCCGGAATCACTATGGTACACCTTATAATAAGTGTTTATATTCTGACTATTTAGACTGGTTCGGGTAGGTACCGCTGCGGAGTAGCCCTGTACCTGCGTGATTCGCCATAGACATAAACAGAGAGAAGTAGCTCCGGCTACAATGTTCTTCCGCAAGATGCCTGCAGTTCTGTTTATTAACCGCTAGAGCGCCAAAAGTTACCTACTGCAGCTTTAATGAACAGCATTTATTTGAAACATTTTTTTTTTGTAATATTATAAAATGACTTTACACTCACATTTGATAAATTTAATGCATCCACGCTGAATAGATTTACTTTTAAAAATCATATTTACCCCAAACTTTTGAATGGTATATCACGGTTTTCATGCTTTCATGCACTTATGCAATTATATGCAATAAATTCTGTGAGAAAAATAATGTTACCAAATATCAAAAACAGAAATAGCTAAAAAATAATTATATTTTAAATATCTGGGGCATTTTCAACACTGAAATGCATTTTGAAGAAGAAAATGATGGGTGTGTGCAGCCATTTAATCACCTCATTAAGACACATAGCAAAAGCACTCTAAAGTAATTAATTTCTATTTTTTTAATGAGGATATTATGCATACTGCGCTGCTGAACAAAAACTGTGCCACTCATCTGCAGAAAGTTCTTATGAATTTTTGGCCTCTGACAATAGTGCCTCAACACAAATTTACATTTATTCATTTAGCAGATGAGCATCACATGCATGATAACACCCGGAGTTATTCGGTGAATGTAAAGAGCACACAATAAGTGCCATATTGCAGCTACGGGAGGCAGGAGGAAATGAACAGGCAAGATGTTATCGAGTGTCTCCATCCAATAACAAATTGCTTGTGCACACATTTTTTTTCTCTCTCCATATTTGTGGCAAAGGTGGGCGAGGCGTACCCCACAAGAGTGGGCTTCCTGGTGTCTACCATTTGCTCACTGATTACATTGGTGGGGGAGGGTGGGTGGAGAACAACAATCTGTGCACAAATCTCGGCACTGCCAAAAATGAGACACCGGTGGAATGAAGTCTATTCACGTGTCCATCCGTCTCCTTTCATCTCCCGTGGTACTCAGCAGGTGGACATATCTGGCAACAACGCAGAGAGACTAATGTCATAAATGGAGCACTGCATGTTCTAAATTAAAGATGAAGCATTACATACACCTCGTTTCGCTTGAAAGATAGACAGATCGCAATTAACTAACATCTATTAACAAAAGAATATTCATTGGAGAAAACAACAGGAAAGAATGATATGTATAACAACAAAGACAGAACGACAGAGATATAAAAATAGAATGATATATAAAACAATAGATACAATTATACTGTACATAAAAGGACAGATAGATAGGATATATAGAACAATAAACAGATATTCTAGATTACAGTCTAGACCAGGGGTCGGCAACCTTTTTGACATGATGTGCCATTACATTTTTTTCTTGGCAGTTACTGTGTCATATCAACATTAACGTTTAATATTATGGTTTATTTATTATATCACAATATAATTATATCACAATATAATTGTTCAGTAGATTTAAACTGTCCATAAACATAACACGCATAACAGAAACAAAATTGTTATTGTTGGGGACACAAAGCAGCAAAAAAGCATTAAACATTAAATTAGTGATCAAAGGCATCTTTCCAAACTGTTTTTAAGAGAACATTGACATTTATGTTAAGATTACCAATGGAACAATATTAAAATAAAATGTTTTGAGCTGCCCACTGACGTTTTCTGCCATTTCTTCTATGCGTTACTGAACCGTTCTGGCTGACACGGGGATATCTTTGATTCTAGATTTGATAGTCTCTTTGTTAGGCAAGCCATCAAATAAAACCTCTGCACTAGAGAGGAATGCATCCTTTAATGTATTCACCGTCCCTGAATGGTGTTCCGTGTGTAGCAATGCAATGAGCAATTCGGTAGCTTGCTTCAGTAGCATTGTTTTTGGATTGAACAAAAACACGGAGAGTACTGGTTGTTTTTCATAATTGGCCACAGCACGCCTGATGGACTCTGCCTTATCGGTCTGATCTGTAATGGATTTCTCGTGTTTTGTTTCAAAGTGAAGTGCAAAGTAACACTAGATGTGCGGCACACAACATTTTCTAAACACAAAGTGCAAACGACAATCTTTTTGAAAAATAAATCCATATTCTTCTCTCCAAGATGGCTGAGATGACCGAACATCAACTTTTGCGTCACCATTTGTTAACATCACCTGAAGTTCAGCACCACGGTGAGCGCAAACTGCGATCGCTGACACATGACATCTACGCACAGTGAAAGCTATAACAAAAATTTAACTTAATTATGATTAAGGGCTATTAGGTAATTTGTCATCCGAATCCGAATGTTTGTTGAACTAAACAAATCATATTCATTTTGTAAAAAAAATATAACATTAATCTGCATGTGCTTAGCGTGCCATTGATTTTACCTCAGTGTGCCAATAGTGGCACACGTGCCGAAGGTTGCCGACCCCTGGTCTAGATTTATATATAGTCAGTTTTTATATAGAGTTGTCTCGCGTAGACAGACCTTCAGACTGAATGCGCATGCGATTTATCGTGCAGCCCTAATCTGCATCCATGAATCTCTCTGATTGTCCATATTTGAGGATTGCTATGCCCCACTAAACTCCTGTATTCCAGTGGGGTGTTAATCCCCCCGCCTCTGATGTATGAATAGTGGGTAATTTATTTAAACCAGGCTGGATCCAGTAGTTAAGCCAAAGTAACCAAGCAACAATGACTGAGCTCCTCTTTGAGGACACAGACTTCGGGAGCACATAGTTGGTGGTCTGGTGGAAACTAACGGGACCCTTTAAATGCAGTCAGAGTCATGTTGTGCTGATTGAAAGTAGCAGGAAAGATGGCAAGGATTTGATGAAGGATAAAGCCACAGCACATGACACAAATGACAGGGATGGGAAAAGATTCCACCCACTATCCTGCTCCAACATATGGGAGCAACATATATCTTCACAATCATAATAGTTTATTATATTTATTCCAATATGCTCAAGAAGCATTGTGCACTTTAGTCTACAAGTTTGCAATGGTTTGACCATACAGATTTGAAATTTTCTAAGACTTGTTGAGACTTACTTGCGTCACAGCTTCATAGAGGGTTGTGAGCTCACCACAAGCCTGGCACTTGCTCCCGCTGGCCTCCTCACGCTTCTGGCTTGCAGCATGTCTCCTGCCTGACCACATGTGCCATGTCAGGACTGCAAACACAATTGCAGGGTGCAGAGTGGCCCAACCAGGCTGTTCAGCCCAGACTGTGCAAGCCCAGGGGCCTTCTGGCACAGGACAGTCGCCTTGTTTATCCAAGTCTGACAGCACTGAAAAGCCCATCAGTCCAAGGAGGTCTGACAGCATAGAAAGTCACAAAGGTAACAAATTCTGGGTTAATCCCAGCTCCAAATCCTATGTTTCCACAGTGACTGATTCAGATGGTATCTTAAAATGCATTAAAAAAATCTGAATAATTTGTAATAAATAATTATTCACTGTGTTTTCAAGTGCCCATGATAACAATATCGTGCATATTCATTACCGTGATATATCGCATTACTGAATACCGGCAACTGTCTAGAAATCACACAGACAATCTCAGCAGCAAGCTGGCAAATAGGTTGTGAAGATCTCCGGTTGTATTTTGAGGCCTATTATAAATAGAGGTTTGTTACAATTAAATTTATATTATATACATGTAATATGTATAATATTACTATAATACATAATTACCAACACTAAAAAAACTAGTCTTAATAAAAAGTCAAATGAAAAGCCATGATTTTCTCAGCAAATACTATATAATTGATGAGTATGTATAATATAATATAATACAACATAATATATCTATACATCCATCCATCCATCCAACTCTCACTCTTTTTCTTTCTTATTCAGTAACCCACTTACACACACACACACAGCAGCAGCTAACTTAAAAGCAAACGTTCATCGCTGTAGTCTGGGAACCGTGGAGACGGCAAACGTCTGATAAGGGGAGGCTCAGAGGAAGTACACTGCTGTATGTGAAGCCCATTTGACAGAACTTCACAGAGCCAACCTCATAGTCGCCACTCCAACTAAAAAAAAAAAAATCTCCAAACAGAATACACAAACCCCTCCTCAACCTCTCTAGGCCATTTACCAAAAATAAAACCCTTGTCAGTGACAAACAAAAGCCCTTGCTAGCCAAGCGAAAACTGGAGTGTCATCAGAGTATTAGAGAACAACATTGACTATGCTTACATGGACATCAGTAATTTAATTATTTACCTTATTCTAAATAAGCCAATATTTTGATTATGGTGTTTACATGAGTTGCTTTTAGAATATTCCTTTCATGTTCCCGTTTTACATGTTATAGTACATAGCTCGATTAATGGCACACGTCATTACGTCCCCACGTGACGCCATCCGACGTCTCCTCAGGAATTTCACGTATAAACATAGTTCGTCTTCGTGATGATGCCATGTACAGTTTTGGGTGTTTCGTTTTTAATTTTATGAAAGCTTTATGTGCAGTTAATTATTTGTACGTGCATACAGACGATGGCGGTGTTGAAGCTTTTATTTTCCGTCAAACGGTTAAGCACTGCCGTGTGTGTATCCTGTCGCAAAATGCGGTGAAAAGTCCTACACGACGGTAATAGTGTGATTAAGGTGTGTACATGTCTATACTGCACTTCAGTAATGCAACTAAAATAGGAATACTGCACATGTCTTAATTCGATTTCTGCTTACTTCGATTATGACTTTAGCTGGATTAAGGTAATCAAAAATCTCTGTTTACATGGTAGATTCTTAATCAGAGTATTGTCTTAATCGTATTAAAATCAGAGTATTGTTGTCCATGTAAACGTACTCAGTGATTCCGCAATCAGGCTTACGCAGCATTATATCTCTACAAGCAAATATTACTAGATTATGCAACTTCTGCTAAAAATACACAGAGATTTCTTGAGTTCACAGACAGCCACACAGTCAAAAACCAGACATGTGAAGGATGGTTTAGTTTCTGCTGCTGATAGAGACACAGACAAATGACAGAGACAGGCCTTAACATAACTACAGATTGGCATAAGGCATTCAAAACTGATTCAAATCATTCCCTTACAATCATCAGGAATATTTCCTATTTTCTTTTAGAAATAGTTGTTGCTGAGAAACAAAAGAACAGAATCGTATTTCTGCAACTTCACATAACCCATTGCTGTTGACAGGTTGCTCGCAGGATTCAGTCTCCCTTGAGACTGACAGCAAAGACTATCCACTAAATCACACTGGTCGTTCACATTTATGTCGCCTGCAGTTGTTATTTGGCTTAGGAGAAGGTATAAAGAATACATCCACTGTGTTGTTTATGGACTTTATGGTCTATCTCAATTTGTCAAGGTTAAAGGCATATACTGGGTTCAGTGCAACATACATACTGTACATATATATTTTAGTGAGGGAAATAAATTCTGTAAATACTTTTTTTTTTGGACAGCTGATGACTGAACCCAATAAAGTTGGAATAGAAGAGCAAGTTAAAGCCACAGAAATGCAGCGAGTCAAGGATGTGATGAAGTAGTGAACCAAAAATACCCAAAATCTAGCATAAAGATAAAGATGAAACTCTTCCCAGAAGTATCATTAGACATTTTTTCATTCAATTTTCTTTTCTGAAATCATGACACAGAAGTTCCACTTCCTGTCCACTTAATAGTAACTTTAGTAGTAATTTGTAGTATCCAAAAAAAAAAAAACCTGAAGTTCCCTTTCAGTCGGTCACTCCGGACGTCACGTCGGATGACCGACGAATTGGGATCTCGCTTAGAGAGACCAATCTACTTCGAGTGTAAACTAAACGAGCCAATGCACATTGGCATGCGATTATTGTATTCAGCATGAGTATAAGTAGGCAGCAGATGCAGCGCATATTCAGCTTTTCACTTCGGAGCCGAGCGATCATATCGTTCTTCTCCTGACTACTCTACTGAGAGAAGAAGACTGAACGAGTTCAGGGCGCTCTTTGAGAGCTCTTCGTGCTGGCGGTACAGTGCTTCAGCGGTGGTGGTTTCCCGTGTTGAGTGGGTTGCACACATCAGGCTGCACTACCTCGTTTGTGTTGCAGATGGCCATCTCCCATATGCGCCTCAGCACTCTAAAAGAGCTATTTCCCTAAAAGAGCAATTACGGGTGCGTCTTTTTAACGATGACTTTGCGTGGCAAACTTGACGTTACGTCTTTGTAAAGACGATGTGGGTCTTGCTATAGACAACGTATCACCCGGGCATTTCTAGATTCGGTCGTTACCTGGCGCTGGGTGATGGTCACGATCGCTGCCTCACGTGCCTGGGCATCTAGCACGCTGAGGTGGCGTTTGTGGATGAGTCATGTTCTCATTGCGGGAAGATGTTCATCTCGTAGTCGCGGGCCAAGCTCAGTTTCCTCAAAGGGGCGGAGTTCCGTTGCCTCTGCCTCGATCTAGCTCTCGTCATGGCGGCAGTCAGGCGGGGGCAATTTCAGGCAGTAGCACGGGCGGTCGGAGGATAACAGTGGTGGCAAACCCTCCAGGGACCAGATCCTCGGGGGACCATCGCTCCTCTTGCACTCCGCAACCAGTTGAGCTGCCAATGGAACGTGCTGGGCCCTCTACAAGGAGCATACCAGCCGTATTCTTTGGCGCTCCTCCCAACGACCAGATGTCGATTGCTGCATCGGAGGGTGAGCCAGGCCTTTCTGGAGAGGAAGATTCGGCTGTGCTGCTCTCCTCCGGGACTGCAGCAATACCTGAATCGGATCCAGAAATAACGGCTATGCTTTCCCGGGCCGCCGTAGGGTAACTCGAGTGAACCCTCAAGGTTGCACGATTGGTTCTCGGGGTGGTCCGCGCTGGTTCTTAGCGCCCCGCCTCGGTGCCTTTCTTCCCGGATGTGCATGAGGAGCTCACCAGGTCATGGACGGCACCTTTTACTGCCAGAAACTGATCTGCTGGTTCCTCCTCCCTCACCACCCTCGATGGTGGTGCAGCTAGGGGGTTACAAGGGTCCCCTTGGTGGAGCAGTCGGTTGCGATTCAGTTGTGTCCTAATACCGCCTCCAGAACCGTGCCTCCCCTCCCGAGTCTGCAGGTACTCGACTGGCCAGCGATGCTTATACGACCGGTGGAGAAGCTGCCTCCGCCTTACACACTACGGCGTTATTGCAAGTGCACCAGGCCAAGGCACTGAGGGACTTGCACGAGGGTGGTCATGACCCGGAAGTTCTCAAGAGAACTCTGCACCGCAACGGACCTTGCGCTACGAGCAACGAAGATACGCCTGTAGTTCCGTTGGTGCCACTTGCACGGCCTCTGGGAGCCTGGCTAACGCCACCCAGCCTGTCTCGATGGCTTCTTCAAACCGTCAGGCTCGGCTATGCGATTCAGTTCGCCCGGCGACCTCCCAAGTTCAGGGGCGTCCACCTTACTTCAGTGAAAGCACCAGATGCCCATGTCTTGCATGCAGAGATCGCAGTCCTGCTGGCGAAGGATGCGATAGAGCCGGTCCCTCCAGCCAATATGAAGATGGGGTTTTACAGCTCCTACTTCATTGTACCCAAGAAAGGCGGTGGGTTACGACCAATCTTGGACCTGCGTGTCTTGAACCGAGTCCTTCACCGGTTACCGGTCAAGATGTTGACGCAGGAACTCATCTTTGGGTGCATCCGTCCCCGAGATTTGGTTTGCAGCGATTGACCTGAAGGACGAGTACTTCATGTGTCGACCCTTCCGCACCACAGACCATTGCTGCGGTTCGCGTCCGAAGGATGAGCATATCAGTACGAGGTCCTGCCCTCCGGGCTGTCCCTGTCACCCCGGGTCTTCACGCAAGTTGCGGAGGCATCCCTTGTTCCCCTGAAAGAACAGGGCATTCGCATTCTCAACTACCTCGACGACTGGCTCATATTAGCTCAGTCTCAGGATCAGTTGTGCGAACACAGGTGCTCTCGCACCTCAGCCAGTTGGGCCTTCGGGTCAACTGGGAAAAGAGCAAACTTTTTAATACGATTACAGACAGCACGCCTCATGCAGGAACGTGCTCAGTCGGTGTTGAAATGCTTGAATACATTCAAGAGCAGGATGGCGGTCCTACTGAAAAAATTTCAGAGGCTACTGGGAGACCGCTTCAGCACTGGCTCCATGGCCGAGTCCCGAGGTGGGTGTGGCAACGTGGCACTCACCGGGTCCAAGTTACACCGGCCTGCCGCCAAACCTTCACCCCGTGGTCAGACCTTGCATTTCTCCGGGCAGGAGTTCCCCTAGACCAGGTCTCTAGGCATGCTGTAGTTCACACGGATGCCTCAACCACCGGCTGAGGGGCCACGTACAATGGGCTTGCAGTGTCAGGGGTTTGGACGGGGCCCCAACTGCACTGGCACATCAACTGCCTCGAGTTGCTGGCAGTGCACCTTGCCTTGCTCCATCTCAAAGGGTGCTTACGAGGCAAGCATGTACGAGTCCGCACGGACAACACAGCAACCATCGCGTACATCAACCGACAAGGTAGTCTGCGCTCCCATCGCATGTCACAACTCGCCCGCCACCTCCTCCTTTGGAGTCAAAAGCATCTGACGTCGCTTCGTGCCGTTCACATTCCTGAGGCTGCTCAACCGGGCAGCCGACGATCTGTCTCGAGCTGAGCTCCCGGGAGAATGGCGACTCCATCCCCAGATGGTTCAGCTAATTTGGAGACGTTCCGGAGCCACTCGGGTAGACCTGTTTACCTCTCCAGAAACCTCTCACTGCCAGTTGTTCTACTCCCTGACCGAGGGAACACTCGGCTCGGATGCACTGGCACTCAGCTGGCCGTGGGGCCTTCGCAAGTATGCGTTTCCACCCAGTGAGCCTTCTTGCATAGACACTGTGCAAGGTCAGGGGGGACGAGGAGCAGGTCCTGTTAGTGGCGCCCGATTGGCCCACCCGGACCTGGATTGACCCAATTCGTCGGTCTTCCAACGTGACGTCTCCGTTCCCTCCTTCAGGGAACAAGGGTTACCATACGTAACAGAGACGTTAGTTTTTTTGTGTGTGTGTAATTATTAGGTAAAAATGTTGTATGGTCCTGTAGAAAGCAGCAAAATCTACACATCTCTTGCATAATTTCCACCCCAGAAACTGGAATAGAAATACCATCTGGATAGATTTGATGACGTAAAAATTTAAATTTTTGTGTGATTACATTACGTTGGTAAGCAGATCAAGCTCACCTAACTTTGTAAACTAATCCTTCAATATAATGGAGAGATAGGAATAATGTTCAACAGTCACCTCATTCAACATGAGGCGGAGATTACAACAGCAGAGACATGTTTGTCTTACTATTTCACTTCATTTCTCCACTTCTCTTCTCTCAATAGGAAAGACACACACAAATGGTTCCATTCTTCTGTCCCGTAGGATGATTTTAAAGGGGAAAAAGGAAACAAATTATAATAGTTTGTGCCTCTTTAATTACTTTTTTTCTATTATAGAGTGCTGAAAAGTTAATCTTGCCATAATTTCACTACTCCGAACTTGTCCCCTGCCAGAAACTTCCCATTCAATGTAAATGTACACTATAGTTTAAAAGTTTGGTGTGGGTATAATTTATATTTATTTTATTTTATATTTTATATAAATTCTTTTTTTTATGTTTTAGAAAGTCTCCTATGCTCACCAAGGATGCGCATTCAATAGGTGATGAAAATACATTAATATAATGAAATACAGTGGGTACGGAAAGTATTCAGACCCCCTTACATTTTTCACTCTTTGAATTTAAGGGGGTCTGAATACTTTTCCGTACCCACTGTATTATGAAAATTAAAATAACTTTTTTATTTTAATATATTTTAACTTTTAATGTATTCCTGCAGAGCTGAAATAATAATAATAATAATTGCCAATAATAACACGCATATAAAAACAATGACTATCACTTCTCTGACAAACTGGGAAATGACTACACACTTACAATCCACTCTACTAACATGAGCAACCTGTCAAACTAAAACTAAATAATGGATGATCCTCCATCTCAAATATTCCCAAACCCCTAGTTACTTACTCCGTGGTGGTCAGGTATTAAGGTGAATGGCAGTCTCTACACGACTAATCTCAGTATCTCTAAAGATAAAGCATGCCCCTTGATTAATTATCCCTCATCTAATTATGATAAACCCAAAAAACTGCTCAGTCCATATGTCCCTGATGAAGCAGAGGAGATCATTAAACATGATGACGAGTGACCTTAAGGACAGATGAAAAGGTGAATTATAAAATAAACATCTACTCTAACTCCTTATAAAAGAAACTTCTCACATTTAAATTAAAGACAACCCGTGGTGTTTTACGGCTCTAATTCTGTGGCTGTGGAATCTGGCTCAGGTTGACTGCTTCCAACAACATCCAGATCAACAATAATTAAGGATGCACGGCACGGATTGGAAAGCCTGTTTAACATGTGCCTGAGCACGTATCAGAAGGCCAAAGCTGGCATATTGGGCTCAGCTGAGACAGCTAAGGAGATCACATCTTGAAGATGGATTCCAGGACCTGTGGGCCAAGGAAAAGTAAGGCAAATAGGATTGGCCAATCCAGCCAGGCTGTAAGCAATCGGATCAGATCAGGGAAACCAGCATTATCTGCACAAGCTGTCTGGTGAACTGGAGCGACACACAAACATCTGTCACGTGTCGACATTTCGCCTTTCCTTTTGGTCTGTGGTCCGCTTGAGATATCTAACACGAGCAAATATGACAGAGCGGAGGGGGGTCTCAACAACACTTTTCATTCACACTTCACCACCTCAACCCTCCCCCACCTTTCCTTTTCCCTCATTTCATAGGCGATAACTCATTACGGCAGGCTGGGCTTCCATAATTGGAGCGGAAAGAGAAGGAATAGGGGTTTGACACTTAATTTGACCTGCTTTGTATTTCCCTCATATCTTCAGAATCTGCATAGCTTTCATTATGGATCTATTCAGGGCTTGTAGACGAGATCATTACAGATCCTGAGCTGCCAGTTAAGGTGGCCAACACTGAGAGAAGGTTGCCATACCTATCATGTCTCCTTTGGAGCGTGTTCACTCACTAGTTGGATGTCCATTTAGTTCTGGGCTTCATGGATATATTTTTAAGCTGAAACTCACAAACCAGCTCTGCCGAGACCCCTCACCTAGGAAAGCTTTTTCCTGCCCATGCAGGTCGGCCAGAGAGTCATTGGGTTGCCCCAAGTGATGGAACACATTATAACGCAGGCAGTGGTCACAAAAAGAGATAAACACAGATAATTCTTGATTTAATCCATTAAAAACAATAAGAGAAACATAATAGAAAAATCTGGGAAGTACAATATATCTGTATTAGATCAATTACTGTTATTACCTTTTATATTTATCAGTTTAGGATACTGGATATATTTACATTTAGAAAACAATAATAATTTAATATTGTTAAATGTAATGTCTGTTTTTCATTTAACAATCACTGATTTTAGTTTGTAAATGTTTTATTTTTTATTTATTTAGATAAAACAATCAGCCATTTATCAGTTATCGGCAAAAAGGCAAAAACAAAGCAAAAGCCAACTAAAAACAAAGCGTGCCCTGCTCCTGCAGAACATTCCACTCACCTGTTGTCTCACCGAGTTTGTGTTTTTATTCTTCTTTACTATCTTTATTATTATTATTATTTAAATTTTTAATGTAGAGATTTAAACTATATTCACTATATACAGTGCTTAAACGGTTAGTTCACCCCAAAATGAAAATTCTGTCATTAATTACTCACCCTCGTTCAAGGTCCAGAAAAGTACCAAGACGATCGACAAAGTAATTCGTGTGACATCAGTGGTTCAACTGTAAAGTTACGAAGCTCAGTATCATGACACGAACGTGTGGCGGCTCTGACCCAGATCTGGTGTAATGACGTCATCACGCCGGATCTGGGTCAGCGCAGGCACCGCCACACGCTCGCATCATGGTACTGTCGTGAACGCGCGTCCACAAGAGATGCAGTAGAGATGAAAATGTGGAATAAAGTCGTTATTTTCGTTTTCTTTGCGCAAAAAAAGTATTCTCGTAACTTCGTAACTTTACAGTTGAACCCCTGATGTCACACGGATTATTTGTCGATCATCTTGGTACTTTTCTGGACCTTGAACATGGTAGTTACCTTGCTATCTATGGGAGGGTCAGAGAGCCCTCAGATTTCATCAAAAATATCTTAAATTGTGTTCCGAAGATGAACTGAGGTCTTACAGGTTTGGAACAACATGAGGGTGAGTAATTAATGACAGAATTTTCATTTTGGGGTGAACTAACCCTTTTAACAAATTTATTAAAACAAATGTACGTTTTAAACAAATTATGTAAGGTATTTGTCACTGCTGCTCTAAACTAACAGTATTGGTGATTACCAAAATCATTTTTTTATCTTTCTGTATTGGTTAGTCCTCCAATTTGTGTAAGCTCTTTAGTAACAGTAGTAGGCTATCTCTAGTGCTATAATGTAATTATTGCAGTTATCTATGAAAGAAAGGCAGGAAAAAAATTGTCAAGTGCTTCATAGTGTTTTTTTTCCCAGATACCCAATTACAGTCAAAACGTACATAAACAATGCCAGCAAGAATGCAAGCCGTTATGAAGGGCATATGAGGCCATTTAGTTATTATGTGAAAAAATACTATTTACTTGTTTCCGTATGTTATTTGCCCAATAAATGACAATAACATTTCTAGATTTAAACAATTTTTTACAGGTTTCTAAAATACTTGTATTTTCTCTTTTTTATAACAGGCGGTCTAATAAATAGTTAAGCATTGTATATTTTCGTAGTATTCAGTTGGCACGGTTGTTTAAAGGACATTTGGCGAAATGTGGAATTAGTGTGTTTTTTTGTCAGAAAATAATAATAATTGGGGGCTTTTTATAAAATGAATCGATTAAATAGAAGAAAAAAAACAATCAGCCAACTATTCGATTATCAAAATAATCGTTAGTGGCAGCCCTAAACCAAACCAAACCAAACAAAATGCATGAAAAGCAAAGCAAAAACAAAGGATAAAACAATCAGCCATTAATCAGCAACACTGCATTATCTGCACCAAAGCAAAGCAAAGACAAAAAAGCAAAAACACACAAAAAAAAAAAATCTGAGCAAAATGAACATTACACGAGAGAAATGGAGGTCGAAGCTACAGTCTTTCTACTGGCAGTGCCAGTATGCCAGCTGCAGTTGGCTGTCAGTTGGTTGGGGGGTCTAACAGTGAGACAGCTGGTGAAGTCCCATGTAATGACATTTCCACAGTGAGACAAATGTCACTCCAGCCTGTTTCTGTGAGCCCCACAAGCCGTAATGGCTGTCTACTCATCCCACAAAACCCTTACCTTCTCCATCCACCGCTAAACACCCCCACATATCTCATACAATCTTGACAGACGCGACACCATGGAAAGGGAGATGCTCAGGTCACAAGGAAGCTTGGGAGGCACATAGGAAGCTGACAGACTGTCAACCTCATCCACATGCAACAAGCTGCTCAGCACACAATATGACCCTATAGGGAGAAAATTGCCAACCTAATCCAAGACACATAGCTCTACATTCTTTTCTACCAAACTGTAGCCAGACGGAGATTTACATTTTGACCAAGACATTTGAAATGTTGTTTTTAAATGTATAAACTGGGAGAGAAAGAGTTGCCAAGCTCAAATACTGTAAATAGAATCATCAGGGATAGTTCAATGTATGACTTTCTGTGGAACACTAAAAGAACATATTTTGAAAAATGTCTTGGAGTTTTTTGGTCCAAACAATGAAAGCCAATGATATACAATGATATTTAGAACCAAATGAGAGTCATACAGGTTTAGAATGACATAAGAATTATGTCATTCAGGGGTTTAAAAGACAATTAATATTCCATAATATAAGTGATTTAACTGCATTTACACTATCAGATAAGTATCAATTTGAACTGAATTAAACACTAACTTTGCAATATAGACACGGTTATTTAACTGAATTGAATCAACAATTAAATAAATAACACCATTGTCTTCTAAAGAGATGCTTATAGCTGAACTGAACTTGTTTCATAATGCTTAACTTTGCAACATTGACAGGTATTTAACTGAACTGAAATAACTTTAAACTAAATTGAGCTGAATAATGACACTATTATCTTCTGTAGCTGCTTTACATCTGAAATTGAATGTTTCATAATTGATGAATTTGACAACATTAACACTATTATTTTACTGTTTATTAATTTGAAGCTGCTTTAAAACATAATCTGTATTGTATAAATTGCTATATAAATAAATGTGACTTGAATTGAGAATCATAATTTTAATTTTTTAGATAAATTATCCCTTTAACTGGACTATAGCCTACTAGTTATTTTAGCAAAATGATGAACGAAAGAAGCTAAAATTTATCACATTTTATTGTGGATTTAAAAAGTTTTTTTTTTTAGATTAGATTTTTTTTTATTTTTAACATTAAAGCACATTGAAACTATATTTACATACCCATTACCCAAATTGAAAGTAGCTGCCAGAGGCATTACGAAGATGGCCACCAAGTAAAATTACTTGCTTTTGATGGACTTAGTTGGAGAATAGAATTACTTCAATATGAAACAGTAATGAAACGTATTGCTTACAACAAAATTCAGCTTGAGGTGATTAGGTTTAATCAAACTACCTCAAAAAGGCACCACATATTTTCCGGGATTACGGTACGAATCCCAGAGAACTTTGGCCAAATGTGTATAAAGGCCTCCACTTGACCGTGTGTACACCAACATGTAAATTAGCAACAAAGGTAAGAGGTTTTTGAGCTGGTCTTTCTTTGCCGTAGCTTCTTTGTACTAGGCCTTTCCTAAAGAGAAATGCTAAACCTTTAATGATAAACATATAAACCTATAAACATGAGCCAGACTTATTAAAAGATTCACCGCTCTGAGTCTGTTGGTCAGTGTATAACTGCAGTTGTTTTCGTCATTCTTCTTCTTCCGGCATTTGAGAATACACTCCCCATACAGACCAAAGTGCTCACTGAAATAAAACTGTCTCTCCTTTGCAACTCATTCATCACGGATTCTAATAATTTGCTGTCCTGTGGTCCACGACTAATAAGACCTAATGGTGTTGTGTGTGTGTGTGTGTGTGTGTGTGTGCATATTAGGATGCAGCAGGAACTGCACCGCTTCGGTCTTTGAATAATCACCCTCTGTGGAACAACAAAAGGCTGTAGCTCTTCTGGAAAAAACAAATAGGCCTCATCAAAAACCACACAGAAGGCTTCTGAGGCATTGGGGCAATGTGAATAGATAAATTGTCAAAGAATATGCTGTGCCTCATAAAGCCTGCTTAGCTGAAGTCAGTGACAGGTATTTATCTGAGACTCAGAAATCTGCTCATGTTGGTCACAAGAACTTCAAGTAGAAAACGCTTTTATAAACATATAAACCTATAAACCTATAAACATGAGCCAGACTTATTAAAAGATTCACCGCTCTGAGTCTGTTGGTCAGTGTATAACTGCAGTTGTTTTCGTCATTCTTCTTCTTCTGGCATTTGAGAATACACTCCCCATACAGACCAAAGTGCTCACTGAAATAAAACTGTCTCTCCTTTGCAACTCATTCATCACGGATTCTAATAATTTGCTGTCCTGTGGTCCACGACTAATAAGACCTAATGGTGTTGTGTGTGTGTGTGTGTGTGTGTGTGTGCATATTAGGATGCAGCAGGAACTGCACCGCTTCGGTCTTTGAATAATCACCCTCTGTGGAACAACAAAAGGCTGTAGCTCTTCTGGAAAAAACAAATAGGCCTCATCAAAAACCACACAGAAGGCTTCTGAGGCATTGGGGCAATGTGAATAGATAAATTGTCAAAGAATATGCTGTGCCTCATAAAGCCTGCTTAGCTGAAGTCAGTGACAGGTATTTATCTGAGACTCAGAAATCTGCTCATGTTGGTCACAAGAACTTCAAGTAGAAAACGCTTTTTAAGGAGGAAATAAAAGTTTTTATTTGGGTTTCCAAAAGAACTGAGGTGCACAAAGCCTGCTAATTTATAAGATGGTTGCAGTTTCACATAAGAGTTGAACTGGCTCAAACGATTGTGACCTTTTTCCACAAGCACCCAAAGCTACAGATATCAGTTATCTATAATGAGAAAGCCTGGCCATAAATCTAGGGTTTCACAGGCGAAATTGGAGTGCAGTGGTGCAACAATGGTAACCCAGTGGGCGATACACAGATAGAACCAAGCATATTGCACATCACAGCCCCCCATTAAAGTGATCCACACTGAACATGAATTGAACTGAACTGAACTCAACTTATGCAGGCAACGGGGGGTAAGTTTCTCAGTAATTGCCTTGAATAAAAAGGGGATATTACATCGTAAAAAGATAATCTAACACTATAAACATTCAGATGAACTTGATAATCCATACTGATATCATTATCAATGTTCTATGAATATAGGTGTACCACAGTGCTAATTTGTGAGTTTCTGAATCTTTTTGAATGACTCATTAAAAAGAATCAACTCAGAGTCAACTGTTCATGAATCAAACTACATGGAATGGCTATAAAAATATGGCACAACTAGTAAGAATATCTGCTAATCCTGTTTGTGATTTATTAAAAAGAATCGTCTCACAACAGTCATTTGTTCATAAATTTGGACTACACTGATCCCACTTTTCTATTCAAGATTTTGGTGATTATTTAAATGAGTTTGTGATGAACAAAAGCTAACCATCTTAATTATATTCTGGCAACCGGGTTCATATTGTAAAGACTGAAACAAAGAGGAATGTTTATAACATTTGTTTGTACAAGTATGAACATCTACTTCAACAGAGAGAATGGTTTATCACATCATCTCACAATTATACTAACAAAACACCACTGCAGAATACATTCAAATAATAAAATACAAAATATGTAGAAATAAGTCTGATAGTCCATAATGCCTCTACAGATTCACTGCTGTCCAAATAAGGGTATTTTATTTAGACGTCCTAAGTGAAATAATGTTACGAAAATTATTCTTCACCCTCAAGTCATCCTCTGGTCTATCATTAGTTTTTTTCATTATCATTATCCTTTCTCTGCTTAGTCATGCAAAATAAATATGGCAGAGTAGCTATCCTTTATTAATATGCCATAACTGAACATGAAATTGAAAGTCGCTGCCCTCGGGAGTAAATGGTGTGGGCTAAACGGTGCTAAAAAGCTGCTCTATCACTACTGCCATCAAACTGTGCTTTGCTAACCGTGCTAACACTTCTGTGATCTAGCCTAAGGCTTGGACTTTATTAATGTCTGTTAATCATCTGCGACAAACTTTCAGTCAGAGGCTTGAACCTCAGTGGCACCAGTCAGTGCAGAGAGAGTCACTGAGTATCCATTATGAATGAGGACGCCCTGACTTTGGGAATTTGGGGGGGCTGTACAGTACGTCTCATGGGACAGGTTTGCTAGGAAGTGCACTGAAGGGAAAACACAGTATCACCTTCTGTTTCTGCTCTATACAGGCATCTCAGTGCCAAAAACACAACCAAGCTGCCATTGCGTACTTTCAAGATTCTGTTTAGCTGTGCTCCTCAAGCAATGCTGAGTTAATTATTCTAGTCCTCTTCAGCTCATGTTTCTCTATGCACATAAACAAATAGAAACTCTATGACACAACACAGCTATGACTGACAGACAGATACATGAAAAGATAGGTAGACAACAACAGACCAAACAAATAATAAAAAAGGACAGGACAGAAAGATCAAACAAAATGAACAAACAACAGAAAGCAATTAAACACAACAAACAGCAGAGACAGACAGTAAGAACCAACAGTAGACAAATAGACAGAACAAACAAACAAATGTTAGACAGTCACAGAGAACTAACATACAAAAGTCAGTCTGTCAGAGCAAACAAACAAACAAACAAACAAACACAGACAGTGAGCAAAACAAAAGCAAACAGAATGACTAAACAACAGACAGAACAGCCGATATACAGAGACAGACAAACATAAACAGATACACCAAATAAATGAATGGTAAAAGACAGACAGAATAAACGCTAGTCAAAGAGAACAAACAAAAAAACAAGAGACAAGAGGCAAAGTGAACAAACAATAGATAGAACAATTTATAGACTGATAGAGCAAACAAACGTCAGACAATGACAGAGTGAACAAACAATGGACAGACAGAACAAACAAACAAACTCGTGAAAGGCCGACATTCAATGAATGACAGACAGATAGAATGACTGAATAAAAGAACAGTCAAAATATCGAATGAGGATGAATAATCGGTCAAACAAACAACAGACAAACCACAAATGAACAAGTGAAAGGCAGACAGACTGAATAAATGACAGATAGAATGATACAGGTAGATAGAACAACAGAATGTACGACAGACAGATGAAAATGACATTGAACAACTGGTTGAGCAAACAACAAACAGTAAGATAGAACAACAAAAGCCGCTTTTCCACTGTCTGGCCAGTGCGAGCCAGTGCTTTAAACGGGCCGGGGGCTAATAGCCTCAGACCTGCAGCACAGAGGCCAAAATCACACTGCGTTTCCACCGTCGGGCCAGAAGCTCCGCTGCGCTTCACTAAAACACACCCTTTACACGCCTCTCTGGAACAACGTCACGCAACCCCATCATTTCACCAACAAAGAGAAGTTATCAGAAAACTAAGTCACTGGAACTAGCGCGATCACAAAACGAACATGATAAAAGCGGCCGTTTGTTTGCATGCTTTGTTAAAGATGTAAATTCAAAAGCATCAATGTTTTACAATAATAAGTGATACACTGATCATCATAATGAAATTAATTTATCAGGATTGAAAATTAGTCACACAGAAATAAAGCGGTATGAACATAGCCTACCTACTTATTCAGTTGAGTCTGTTTCTGTTTATTTGTAGTCACAGTAGGCTATACATCACATTTAGAAAGAATGATCATTTCTATATTTTTATAAAAGCTCCCGAACAAAAAACATTATTATATTTTTATGACATACGTGGAGCTAAACTCTCAAGATGAGACTTAATGACAGGTAGAATATGTTACTAAACAAATAGCCTACACGATTGTGATAGAGACAGCTGACGTCTGATTTCTTCAAGCGGTCGTATTTCAAGATTCAAGATTTTTTATTTGTCACATACATGGTTATATAGAGAATATATGACCAGCAGTGAAATGTAAGTCAGGTCCACTCCATGGACAGCGCAATTATTAAAGAATACAAACACAAGAAAATTATATATAAATATAGGTATGGAAAATGTAAGATAAAAAAAAGATAAAATGCGCAGGACAGTATACTGTAGACTTAATAAATATTTAGATGAGCAGGAATGTACAAGAGAAGAATGTGCAAACAGGTTGTACAGGGTATACTGTACTATAGTTACATAGCAGCAATAGGGGTAAAAAAAGTAAATAAATAAAATATTACAGAGATTGCTGTGTGCAAGTGACAATGTCAGTATATTAAGTGTCTTACTGATAATTAAGTGAAGTCATGTTGGTGTTAAGAGACCATGTTTAAAGTTAAGAGTTTACCATGTTTACTATGGCAACGTTAATGGCTAGCGTGCATAGTCTTTTGCATCGCTTATAAATATTTCTGCCTTGTATGGTGATCATAACCCACATCGGATCATGTTATTTCAAACACTCGCTGCTGTCTGAAAGTGAGTTTTGAACTAAAATTAATTTAAAAGTCTTTAATGCTGGTGCTATAGCTGTTAACTTTATGAAATGATCCGCAGCGCTCGCGCTCTCCAGACGCGGAGAAACTCCGCCTTTGCTTATAACCACTCCTCTAGCCCCAGCTAGCCCGCTTTGGCCCAAGGTTTTCGTCGGGCCAAAAATCCCAGGCTGTTGGCCCCGAGGAAGCACCGACGAGGCACGATCAAGCTCCGGAAGTGACAGTGGAAGCACGACTGGCCCTGGCACGCACTAGCACGCCGCTTTTAGCCCGACAGTGGAAACGCGGCTAAGTAAAAAAAAAAAAAGAGAGAACAAGAAAAATAGCAAACAATAGAAAGACAGACAGACAGACACTTTGCCAATTTAAAACTAAACTCAAACCGTCAATGTCACACTGATCACATGCAGACACACAGCATAAATAAATTAACCTTAAAGACTAGGGACGTTCATTAACTCAGGATTCATTCAGTTGATGACATGGGGGCCGAGGAGACATAATAAGGCCGTTCGTGACGCATCGATCCAGCACAATGAGGCAAGGATGGCACAAAGAAGCCTCTGCAAAATTACGACGTAATGAGTGAGTGATCAAACTGAGAGAGACAAAGAGGGAAGGAAAGTCAGACCGAGGAGGATAACAGCCGAGGTGGTTCAGGAGGTTGGTTGTTTGTCTTGTCTGGCTATGGTGACATGCATGGATGAGTCAAACACAATCTTCTAAGCGAGGAAGCCACAGGTTCAGCCTCCGCTTTGTCTGGCAGTGTTCACACCTACATCTGCCAAGCGCTGGAATGAGAGGGTGAGCGAGCCAGTGAGGAGTGAGTAGAGAGAGTATGAGTCTGAATGCAAACTGGACCACAGAGAATGCTTGTAGAGTTGGCAATGTGGGGAAAAATTTTAGTGAGGCAAATTAAAGCAAGACCTTGGTGAGCAACAACACCCCATGCAAATGCATCTACCACACCTTCTGACAGTCAAGCACAAACATACAATGATATTTCAACAGCACAGCAAAAAATGTAAAAATAAATAAATACATAAATACAAAAATAAAACTGTGACCCCGTGGCAACCATTTGGAGAATGAGAGGATGGATAATGCATGTATGTATGTATGTATGTATGTATGTATGTATGTATGTATGTATGTATGTATGTATGTATGTATGTATGTATGTATGTATGTATGTATGTATGTATGTATGTATGTATGTATGTATGTATGTATGTATGTAT
>NW_015505591.1:527485-583442 GCF_001515645.1 Sinocyclocheilus grahami
TTTTCCTTTCTCTTTGGAGTGTTACAAGCTGATTGTGCATAGATAAGATCCCTGAAGTTGCAAAGACTAAAGTCTCAAAACCAAAGAGATATTCTTTATCAAAGTTAAGACTCTGCCACGCCCCCCTAAAACGGCTCGTTCTAACATGCCCCCACATATCTAGGTCACTATGTGGGAATATTTGCATAATGACGCCAAAATGGTTTCGTGGCGGCGTGGTTTCAGTAACCGCAGTTATTGTTGAAGCAGCCATGTCAGGGAGACACTGTGTGTTTCAGTGCAAAAGCAAAAGCACTTTATTTGGCCTTCCAGAAGTAGATGCATTTAGGAATCTTTAAGATTACTTACAACAGAACAGCAATACATTTTATGGACGACCGTTTCGTGAACCTAGGAGAGGAGGTCATTCTGACTTTGCTATGACAATCTGGCGCTTCTGAATCAGCTACTGTTTTGTTATTAGTTTAAGTATTTGCTATTGACTGTTCAAATGTGGAGTTTTGCGCAGACTTTCCTCGCGGTTTGGGACTTTGAACCCTGGTTAAAGGGGTCATATGATGCGATTTCATTTTTTCCTTTCTCTTTGGAGTGTTACAAGCTCTTGGTGCATAAAAAAGATCTGTAAATTTGCAAAGACTAAAGTCTCAAATCCAAAGAGATATTATTTATAAAAGTTAGGAGTCAGCTACACCTACCTAAAACGGCTCGTTTGAGCACGCCCCCACATATCTACCTCATTATGTGGGAAGATTTGCATAACACCGCCCAAATGTTCACGCAAAGAAAGAAGGCGTAACTTTTATTCTCACTGTAGTTTTGTTGCCATGTCCTGAAGACGCTGTGTGTTTCGTTGTGAAAGCGAAACTACTTTATTTGGTCTTCCAAAAGAGGACGATATCCGCTTCGTCATGCCTGGAGCTGATCCGTGCTGGTCGCTGAGGATATACATCAACTTAGTGCTGTGGATCACCGTATCGGCTTTCAACGTTTTCACCGCTCCTTCGCCGGGACCACCGTTCTCGACCCCGCCGCCTCAGCTCACTCTTGTCCGGCTTCAGCTCACGCTAAGACGGGGCTTTCGCTCACGCTAGGCCGCTGTGTTTTTCGTTGTGAAAGCGAAACTACTTTGTTTTGTCTTCCAAAAGAGGACGATATCCGCTTCGTCATGTCTAGAGCTGATCCGTGCTGGTCGCTGAGGAAATACTTCAACTTAGTGCTGTGGATCGCCGGCACATTTTATGGAGGACTTTACTGATCCTGGGAGAGTAAGGTTAGACTAAAATGCCGGCAGTTCTGACTCACGTATGTACGTTTTCTTTTATCATTTGCCACTGATGATTCAAACGCGAGTTTTGAGCAGTGTGGAGTAGCACTTGTTGTTTGTCATTTCTCCGATCACAAATGCAGACAGGGTTTTATGTTTACGCGGCATGATGCAATGCAATGCAAGGCGTAAAAAGACAGTATAAGTCATTATAATCAGTAATTATGTCCCCACTGGATGCAACAAATGTCTCATTTGTAATGGCTTTTCATGTTTTTGTGTCATCGCTCCGGCTGGACAGGGCATCATCACAGTATGGTGAGGGGCGTAACATTTCAGTCTCACGCTTGAGGTATTCGGCCAATCATCACGCACTGGATAGCTGGCCAATCACAGCACACCATGCTTTTCAGACCGATGAGCTTTGTAAAAAAAATCGACGCGTTTCAAAAAGGCGGGGCATAGAGGAGAAACAATAATGTACAGTATGTGGAAAATAATGTGTTTTTTTTTTGTTTTTTTTAAATGTTCTTTTTAGCAGCATCATATGACCCCTTTAACAAGCAGATAGCGCGGCGAGTTCGCGCAGGGCTGTCAGAATACATGCAATGCGTGCGTGCATTAGAAAACATAACGTTCTGCAGTTTATTTACTAATTGTTTAAGGCCATTTCGCGATTTCAATCATCATACAGTAACCAGCAACAATCACCCCTTCCTCTTCTCATCGAAGACATGCGATACAGTCCTAAACAGTCTCTCGCTGTTGGTGCTTGTATTGATTTTTCCTCTTTCTCTGACAGTTTTAAATACTTCCACACTGCTGACATGTGTGCTGCATTATAAAGAGTGCGCGCCTCTCACTCTTCACTGGTTGCTATTTGATCGCGTCATATCATTGTTCGGTACAATTTATTCAGTCTTTTCGCTTATTATTTAATAATTTCGGTTGCCGAACATTCGGTGCATCCATATTTTTAATTAGTAATAAAAGATTATGCTTATACTAAGGTACTTTCCAAAAAACTAAATGTTTTTCCATTATAATGATACCAGGGTATTGTATCATTGTTATTGATATTGTATTTTTGAACAAATTAATAGATAGGACAAAAACTTAGGGTCAAGTCATTGACCCATCAGTGCCAGTGGATGTCTGTTAAATTGGAAAGAAGACCAATCATTTGCATTCTCCTCCTCTATGAATAATCAAACTCTGGGCACCTACCCAGAGTCTTGTCCTTTACCTCGTCTACAGACTCCACCCAGAGCAGAAACAACAGCCAAATGATCGGCTAATGCTCTCAATCCTCCAAGAGATGCAAGACAGAGTACAAATGGGTAATTGGCCACTAATCACTATGGACACAAGCCTTTGCTTCAAATATGTGTGTGTGTGTGTGGGGGGGTTGGTTATGGATGTACACAGAAATCCACAAAGCCGAATACATATTTGCAGTGTTTGTATACCTGCGCTGTGATGACTATGAAGAACTATTATAGGACTATTGTTAAATATCTTGTAGGTAAAAACCAATAGTGTGAGTCTGAACAGTAATTCTATGCTACATTTCTCTGCTGTGGTCGGCAGTGCAGTACCTCTCAACTGAAAGCAGCAGGACATCAGGCCTGAGATGTATGAGTGCAACTCTACGCTTTCCAATCGCACAGGATGCCACACGCACATAATCACACACACACACACACACATACACACACATACACACACTCGAGGTGGGGAAATAGCTGATTAAACCAACTGTGTGCTGAATCTGAATGTTTCTGTCTCTTCTTCACAGTATGACAGATGGGCAAGCGAGGAAAGAAGGAAGAGGAGATGGTGTGGGCAGTGCGTGAGAAAAAGTCTCAGTACAGCTTGCCAAAAACACATTATGTCAGCCAATATCTCAATACAATGTGCTTTCCGTATCTGAATTACGATCTTTTTATTTAGCTTTTTTCATAAAGAAAGAAAGAAAGAATTATACAGAAAAATCATAAGACTAGACAGTTTGATTGTTTGCAGTGCTGCTATTCAATTCTTCATGTAAAGCTCACTGTTATTTATTCTGACATATTTATTCAATTAGTAGATGTTTTTATCTAAATTGACTTAGGGATTGGAATAAAACAGCGGAATGGATTAATCCACGTGAGAAAACAATAAAAGTAGTGCTACCAATGACAAATTAGTAGTAGTAGTAGTAATAATATTAATAATTAGTAATCTATCTGTAAATGTCAGTAATGCTTATTAATAAGTGTGCTATCAAACATAAATCAATAAATAATAACACATGATGTGTGTTGGAATATCTATAATTGTATATAATTAACTGTTATAACAACAACAACAACCTTTTATTTTAAATTGAGGTAATAAGCATTCAGGTAATGTTTGTGAAGTACTGAGATATCAAGGTAAACATACATAACCAATGATTAACACCTTTGATTGGAATGCCTATAATTGTATATAATTAACTGAAAGAAGTAAAATAATTAATGTAGGCTGCAACACACACACACACAAACTTACAGCCAAGACAAATACTTACACACACACATCAGAAATCAAACAGATGGAAAGACAGAAGGTACGGATGAGAGTAGGCTTTTCCATGTTCCAAGCATTTGCATATAAGCGGGTGTGCGTGGGCAGACACACTCACACAGACAAACACACAAAGTACAAAAAAATAAAAAATTCTCCGGTCTGGCCCAGAGCATCACACAAGCATATACACTAGGGAAATGCATAAGTAATAGATGAGTGCTCGCTCTGCAACTAATTAGTTGACTAGTAAACACTAATATTGCAAATTGATTTTGTTTTGCCTACCAAAGGCAACAATGAAAGGCTTTCCACATTGATCTCTGAAATGGATTCACTGGACAGCGACTGGACACTGAGGTGATGGGAGATGCATTCACATGCTGCGATTTTCATTCTTACTTTATTTTTATGTCATGAATTCCACCAACATGTGAATCTGTTTTAATTGTGAAAAGAAAATTTGATGCGCTGCAAGAAACTTGGTCAATTATCAAACCAGTATCTTTGTCCCGGTGACCTCTGTGCTGTGCTTGAAGAGTGCATTCTCTCAACAAATTTTTCATGTTCAAAAATCAAATGTGTTCTTTGAATGACTAATTTGCTGTTAAACTCCTCATTTGAACGCCTGCATGGCATGTATCATTCAGTTTAGACAGTTTGCAAGAATGTTTAGTGTCCCTGTTATGAAAATGATCGCTGCGAGACGCTGGCGGAGCTTGAGAGAGTTGTGATTGAGGGCGCGGGCGAAGCCAGATCCAGCTATTATAAGCGTTTTTGGACTTGTCTTTTCCACTTAATTTAACACTTTAGAAAGTTAATAAAGTAGGATGTTGCAGTTTAGAGTAAACGATATCTTTCTCTTATCTTATTTGCAAAAGATCGGAAATCATTTCGGTTTATTTTTAGTTTGTTTTAGTACCAATATCTGGCAACACTGCATCGCCGACACTTAAACTGAAAGCAATCAAAAAAGCCCATGGACAGGTTTTTGCTGACAGGATACGACACTCGGTAAGGGAAACAGCGAAAATGATCATGATATTATCTGTCATAAACATTATCAACGCTGTCAAAAACAGTAGCATTTAACACTAGTACACACAGATCTGTAGAACAAGTAGGTTACAGAATGAAATGAAATACGCAAAAAACTATTCAAAGAAGTCTATGCCATTCCATTCAGTATAGTTAAATTTTCACAAATCATGCTATAAACTTTCATAAGAGCACTAGACAAAGTTATTGTAGTTATGTATTGTTGCAATCATTAACTGATAAAATTATCCACCCTTAAATATAGTAAAGTATTAACACATTTTGATGCAATAAATAGGGTATGATATACTGTAAAAATAATCATCCCTCCAAAACAGAAAACATCTTTCACAAACATCTACATATCTGTCTCCTTTAAAGTGTTTATGGTGTATTCAATGAGTTGTCTTTGTAGGGGTTATTATAACCCCCCGACGCATTATTATAACGTACATACTAGTGATGGGAAGTTCGGATCATTTTACCGACTCGGACCTTTGGGTCTCGTTCAGCAAAATGAACTAATCTTTTTTCGAGTCATTTCGTTTAAATGTTACGTGTTACTTCCCTAACACGTCTACTACTTACGCAAACGTTGATCACACTACAAACTGCTATAAGAAACAGAAAAGATGAATTCATTGTTTACCTGGGTCTTCAGTCTATGATTAGCTCACCTCACCTCTTAGTCTTCAGGGTTGAGTCGTTCGTTCATCATGTGACAGCCCCATAAACTTAACCAATGTTATAAAAATATTTTTAAAAATGCAAAAAAATAAAAGGTATAAAAAGAATTCTGTAAAAAGAAAAAAATGCTATGAAAAAAATTATAAATCATATTTTTAAATAATATAAATGCTGTTTTTTCAAACTTTCTTTTCATCAGGTCTTGAAAGAATAATGTATTATGGTTTCTGAAAAAATATAAGCAGCAACATCAGCCTATAAGAATGATTTCTTAAGGATTGTGTGACACTAAAGACTGGAGAAATGGCTGCTGAAAAATCAGCTTTGCCATCACAGGAATAAATTACCATTTTAAAATATATTAAAATAGTAGAAAACAGATCATTTAAATTGTTACAATATTTCAAAATATTAATTTTTTTTTCTGTTTTATTCCAATAAATGCAGCCTTGGTGAGCAAAAGAGACTTCAAAAACATAAATTCTTACAGACCCCAAATTTCTGAATGGTAGCATATGTGTCACATTTGTTAATTTAGAAATATTTTAATTTAAAGTAATTGCTAACCTGTTTTTAAGCTGTTGGAGTAATCAAGTACAAAAACCCTCAACAAAACGCTCCTCACTCGTTCACACTATTGTTTCTAGTACTCAAATCCTCTCTTTTCCTCTGCTTTGACTGGCTAAAGCTCACAGTGTTTGGCAGGTGGATAGTGGGATGGGGAGAGTGTATCTGGGTCATTAGAAGCCATGCATCCCAAGTGTGCCACCAGCAAAGAGAAAAGAGTTCCTTTTCTTTTCCCCTCTCTTTCTTTAATCTGTCGTTTTATCTCACACGCTTTCTTTCTTGACGGGAGCATCAGAATTTTGGCCCCTTACCCCCAGAATGCAGTGTAAGCTGTTACCAAAGAGAGAGACAGACGTCCACGGCAGGTGGAGTGGGAGGAAGCGAGAGAGGAGAGAGAGGAAAATAAGAAAAACTCATGTGGGAATAAGGCTGGAAAAACCAGACAAATGTAACCAAGGAGAGAGAGATCTTCTTCTGCTTGTCACTTTCTTTCACGATTCTCTCTTCACGTCTCTCTCCTTTCATCTCTGCCTGTAGCAGGTGTGTTATGTTGATGCGTGAGTAAGCATCATACACGCCCTGAGAGCTCTCTACATTTAAAATAGCTCTAACTGGAAAACAGGAACACACTTAACACATTCTCCTCAAAAACGCACCTGCACCTCCCACGAGCGACCCTGATGTGTTTCCACTCTCAACCCTCCTCCTGCACATTTGGTCCTTTCCCACTCTCTGTTCTTTTTTCAGTCCCTCTCATTTGTTTAAAGCCACTTATTTTGTCTGTGGGAAAATGACGAGGATGAGAGAAAGAGAGAAAGCACAGAGCAAGTGCAAAATATCACTATAATATTCATACTTTGAATATTGACACTGCTATCCAGTGAATCAAATTATCTTCGGATTACTCCTCTATTTAAGTCTCCTGTTTTAACAACCTCTCTAATCTCTTCCTTGGTCCATCTCTCCCTAGCGAGGCATGTCACAGAGGGCTTATTAACGTAGAGTTTACAGCGTTAATATAGTGTTACAGTAGACAAACACACACCAGACATACAGCACGCATGCACAAACACACACTCTTTTACAAAGTAACATACTTTCCAGAAGGCCAACAATTCACTAAAAATGTTTTTTTATTGGTCTTATGAAGTATTCTAATTTGTTGAGATAGTGAATTGGTGGGTTTTTGTTAAATGTGAGCCAAAATCATCACAATTAAAAGAACCAAAGACTTAAACTACTTCAGTCTGTGTGCACTGAATTTATTTAATACACGAGTTTCACAATTTGAGTTGAATTACTGAAATAAATAAACTTTTCCACGCCATTCTAATTTATTGAGATGCACCTGTATGTACCAAAGGCAACAATGAAAGGCTTTCCACATTGATCTCTGAAATGGATTCACTGGACAGCGACTGGACACTGAGGTGATGGGAGATGCATTCACATGCTGCGATTTTCATTCTTACTTTATTTTTATGTCATGAATTCCACCAACATGTGAATCTGTTTTAATTGTGAAAAGAAAATTTGATGCGGTGCAAGAAACTTGGTCAATTATCAAACCAGTATCTTTGTCCCGGTGACCTCTGTGCTGTGCTTGAAGAGTGCATTCTCTCAACAAATTTTTCATGTTCAAAAATCAAATGTGTTCTTTGAATGACTAATTTGCTGTTAAACTCCTCATATGAATGCCTGCATGACATGTATCATTCAGTTTAGACAGTTTGCAAGAATGTTTAGTGTCCCTGTTATGAAAATGATCGCTGCGAGACGCTGGCGGAGCTTGAGAGAGTTGTGATTGAGGGCGCGGGCGAAGCCAGATCCAGCTATTATAAGCGTTTTTGGACTTGTCTTTTCCACTTAATTTAACACTTTAGAAAGTTAATAAAGTAGGATGTTGCAGTTTAGAGTAAACGATATCTTTCTCTTATCTTATTTGCAAAAGATCGGAAATCATTTCGGTTTATTTTTAGTTTGTTTTAGTACCAATATCTGGCAACACTGCATCGCCGACACTTAAACTGAAAGCAATCAAAAAAGCCCATGGACAGGTTTTTGCTGACAGGATACGACACTCGGTAAGGGAAACAGCGAAAATGATCATGATATTATCTGTCATAAACATTATCAACGCTGTCAAAAACAGTAGCATTTAACACTAGTACACACAGATCTGTAGAACAAGTAGGTTACAGAATGAAATGAAATACGCAAAAAACTATTCAAAGAAGTCTATGCCATTCCATTCAGTATAGTTAAATTTTCACAAATCATGCTATAAACTTTCATAAGAGCACTAGACAAAGTTATTGTAGTTATGTATTGTTGCAATCATTAACTGATAAAATTATCCACCCTTAAATATAGTAAAGTATTAACACATTTTGATGCAATAAATCTCGGTAAGGAAACGGCGAAAATTATCATGATATTATCTGTCATAAACATTATCAACGCTGTCAAAAACAGTAGCATTTAACACTAGTACACACAGATCTGTAGAACAAATAGGTTACAGAATGAAATGAAATACGCAAAAAACTAGTCAAAGAAGTCTATGCCATTCCATTCAGTATAGTTAAATTTTCACAAATCATGCTATAAACTTTCATAAGAGCACTAGACAAAGTTATTGTAGTTATGTATTGTTGCAATCATTAACTGATAAAATTATCCACCCTTAAATATAGTAAAGTATTAACACATTTTGATGCAATAAATAGGGTATGATATACTGTAAAAATAATCATCCCTCCAAAACAGAAAACATCTTTCACAAACATCTACATATCTGTCTCCTTTAAAGTGTTTATGGTGTATTCAATGAGTTGTCTTTGTAGGGGTTATTATAACCCCCCGACGCATTATTATAACGTACATACTAGTGATGGGAAGTTCGGATCATTTTACCGACTCGGACCTTTGGGTCTCGTTCAGCAAAATGAACTAATCTTTTTTCGAGTCATTTCGTTTAAATGTTACGTGTTACTTCCCTAACACGTCTACTACTTACGCAAACGTTGATCACACTACAAACAATACAAAACTGCTATAAGAAACAGAAAAGATGAATTCATTGTTTACCTGGGTCTTCAGTCTATGATTAGCTCACCTCACCTCTTAGTCTTCAGGGTTGAGTCGTTCGTTCATCATGTGACAGCCCCATAAACTTAACCAATGTTATAAAAATATTTTTAAAAATGCAAAAAAATAAAAGGTATAAAAAGAATTCTGTAAAAAGAAAAAAATGCTATGAAAAAAATTATAAATCATATTTTTAAATAATATAAATGCTGTTTTTTCAAACTTTCTTTTCATCAGGTCTTGAAAGAATAATGTATTATGGTTTCTGAAAAAATATAAGCAGCAACATCAGCCTATTAGAATGATTTCTTAAGGATTGTGTGACACTAAAGACTGGAGAAATGGCTGCTGAAAAATCAGCTTTGCCATCACAGGAATAAATTACCATTTTAAAATATATTAAAATAGTAGAAAACAGATCATTTAAATTGTTACAATATTTCAAAATATAATTTTTTTTTTCTGTTTTATTCCAATAAATGCAGCCTTGGTGAGCAAAAGAGACTTCAAAAACATAAAAAATTCTTACAGACCCCAAATTTCTGAATGGTAGCATATGTGTCACATTTGTTAATTTAGAAATATTTTAATTTAAAGTAATTGCTAACCTGTTTTTAAGCTGTTGGAGTAATCAAGTACAAAAACCCTCAACAAAACGCTCCTCACTCGTTCACACTATTGTTTCTAGTACTCAAATCCTCTCTTTTCCTCTGCTTTGACTGGCTAAAGCTCACAGTGTTTGGCAGGTGGATAGTGGGATGGGGAGAGTGTATCTGGGTCATTAGAAGCCATGCATCCCAAGTGTGCCACCAGCAAAGAGAAAAGAGTTCCTTTTCTTTTCCCCTCTCTTTCTTTAATCTGTCGTTTTATCTCACACGCTTTCTTTCTTGACGGGAGCATCAGAATTTTGGCCCCTTACCCCCAGAATGCAGTGTAAGCTGTTACCAAAGAGAGAGACAGACGTCCACGGCAGGTGGAGTGGGAGGAAGCGAGAGAGGAGAGAGAGGAAAATAAGAAAAACTCATGTGGGAATAAGGCTGGAAAAACCAGACAAATGTAACCAAGGAGAGAGAGATCTTCTTCTGCTTGTCACTTTCTTTCACGATTCTCTCTTCACGTCTCTCTCCTTTCATCTCTGCCTGTAGCAGGTGTGTTATGTTGATGCGTGAGTAAGCATCATACACGCCCTGAGAGCTCTCTACATTTAAAATAGCTCTAACTGGAAAACAGGAACACACTTAACACATTCTCCTCAAAAACGCACCTGCACCTCCCACGAGCGACCCTGATGTGTTTCCACTCTCAACCCTCCTCCTGCACATTTGGTCCTTTCCCACTCTCTGTTCTTTTTTCAGTCCCTCTCATTTGTTTAAAGCCACTTATTTTGTCTGTGGGAAAATGACGAGGATGAGAGAAAGAGAGAAAGCACAGAGCAAGTGCAAAATATCACTATAATATTCATACTTTGAATATTGACACTGCTATCCAGTGAATCAAATTATCTTCGGATTACTCCTCTATTTAAGTCTCCTGTTTTAACAACCTCTCTAATCTCTTCCTTGGTCCATCTCTCCCTAGCGAGGCATGTCACAGAGGGCTTATTAACGTAGAGTTTACAGCGTTAATATAGTGTTACAGTAGACAAACACACACCAGACATACAGCACGCATGCACAAACACACACTCTTTTACAAAGTAACATACTTTCCAGAAGGCCAACAATTCACTAAAAATGTTTTTTTATTGGTCTTATGAAGTATTCTAATTTGTTGAGATAGTGAATTGGTGGGTTTTTGTTAAATGTGAGCCAAAATCATCACAATTAAAAGAACCAAAGACAAACTACTTCAGTCTGTGTGCATTGAATTTATTTAATACACGAGTTTCACAATTTGAGTTGAATTACTGAAATAAATGAACTTTCCACGACATTCTAATTTATTGAGATGTACTTGTATATATAAAGACACACATACAGTATATATTTTGAAAATATTTACATGCATGTATTTATATTCATAGAAATTTATATTATATCTAAATATATTTGACATATAAACAAATTTTTTCTTAAATATACACATACATGTGAGTGTATTTATATATACGTAAGAAATATACACAGTACACACACACATACATTATGTACACAAAAACGTATTTTGGATGCGATTAATCGCAATTAATCATTGCCCAGCACTAGTATTGATATTTCACAATATTACTGTTTTTACTGTATTTTTGATTAAATAAATCCACCTTTGGGAAGCATAAGGACTTCTTCCAAAAACATAACGAAAAAAATCTTACCGACCCCAAAATTTTGAACAGTAGTGTTTATTTAATTTGATCAATATTTACTGACCCCAAACTTTTGAACAGTAGTGTATTTTAATACTTTGATTAATATTTTAATTATTAATATTATATATCAATCAATTTATGTGTTAAAGTTATACACCGTTTTGGATTTTTTCAATCATATAGTGGATACACTGAGGTACTAGTTGAAACTTTTATACATTAGATACCAGGTATCATCGTACAACCCAGCCCTGCAGTATCTGTGATATTCCCCACTATTAAATTGATCACCACATCTGAAAACACTTTAGCTGCTAGCTCAGTGTGGGGAACAGTTGAGTTTACACACGGCAAGTGGTCTGAGATAATGAACATGACATCCAGTCCACCATGCTTTGTGTCAGTCTATATGCAACAATCTCAATCACGGCCCTTACAGACTGACTCTCCACAGTCCACAATCAATGATGTATTGAAGCAGTGCAGTGAAATAAAGGGCTCTCTAGATTCATGTTCATAAGGCCACTGCATTTAAGAACACCACTGAGAACAATTGGGAAGTTGTTAACCAAATCGTATTCTTCTCTTAAAAGGCCGCTCACTAATTTACTTTGTCTCATGGCTACTGTCGCTGATGTGCTGTGTCTCGCTCTCAGACACTTTAGGCTTTTCTTCTCTCTGAAGAATTGACTCACACTTCGGTTGTTAAATCACACGCACAAATAAATCACACACAAATTCACAAGCCCCTGCCTCCTGTACCCAAAGGCACATTTTGACAGTTTAATATGTCAGAAGGAGCCGTTCCTGACCCGTGACCGTGATTTTTCACAAAGCAAATTCATTCAAGCTCTTGTGTCCTGAAAACGCAATTCCCACAATTCTTAGCCTTTCTCTCTCTCAGTCTTTTTCTAACTGTCCTGTAAAATGTTTACAAAAAGTAAATCATATGATCTGACAGTTCTTTTGACCTTTTCGACCTAAACATTCCGGTCCAATGTCCAAGAACGTTACCTCCTGCAACAGTTAATTTATTTGAATCTTGAACGTCAGCTGATCACAGTGGTACTACATCATCATTTGTCTTCTTTAGAACCATCACTTATTCCAGCATTTCACCGACATCCTATTTGCGTTGACGCATGAACACAAATGCACATTCAGCCGTCTCAGTGTTTACCATCTGGGTGGATATAGTAAACAGAATCAATCTCATTAGAAAAGCATTGACGGCAGAGATAGCAGAGCCACCATCATGAGTATGGCTTCCCCAGATAGTAATTGAATAAGTGGTTTGTAAGCCCCCGCATTAATTTAATTCAATTAGGCAATTTTGTCTCTTGATATCTCTGGTCCCGTTTTACAGGGAGAAAGGATTACCCATCAGGCATTGCTTTGGGTCCGCTACATCTCTTTAGGATGTGGAAGCCGCTACAGTGACAGTATTGAGCAGTAGGTCAATACAACAACAAATCTGAGTGAAACATCTGGTTAAAGTATCTGCAAGTCAAGTCACCTTTATTTATATATATATAGCGCTTTAAACAATACAGATTGTGTCAAAGCAGCTTTACAGTATTAAATAGGAAAATAGTGTGCAATAATGCAAAAGGACAACAGTAAGCACTCAATTTTCAATTAAAGTCAGTTCATCCTTGATTCAGTGATGTCATCGTCAAGCTCAGTTCAGTTCAGTTCAAATAGTATCTGTGAAATCAAGTTGATATCGCTGGAAGTTAAGTGTCCCCAACTTGACTTCCATCTACAGGCTTATGTGTAGAGTTAGAGGTAGGGCTGCACGATTATGACAAAAATCATAATTGTCGATAATTCCCTTGAAATTGTAATTGCGATTATTAATTACGATTATCAAAATTTACATTGAATGATGTTTATGCCCTTGTTTGATTCAACTCCATGCCGTATTTTTATACATCCTTGATTCAGTGATGTCATCGTCAAGCTCAGTTCAGTTCAAATAGTATCTGTGAAATCAAGTTGATGATATCGCTGGAAGTTAAGTGTCCCCAACTTGACTTCCATCTACAGGCTTATGTGTAGAGTTAGAGGTAGGGCTGCACGATTATGACAAAAATCATAATTGTCGATAATTCCCTTGAAATTGTAATTGCGATTATTAATTACGATTATCAAAATTTACATTGAATGATGTTTATGCCATTGTTTGATTCAACTCCATGCCGTATTTTTATATTAAAACAAACAAGCTGAAAACACTCTAACTGAAAAACTTTGTGCTTTTCTATAGTATTAAGCCTCAAATGTCAACTATACATAGGATTGGTTTCTTCTTTAAATTATAAAAAAAATTAAAATATGAACGGTATTATAATGTTATACTAAAACTAAAATTAAAACAATGGGAAAAACCCTTAAGATAACATGTAGAAAGAAAAAAACGCATCTTAAGCACACAGAATAACATAAGTGGACTTTGAACGATTAATTGCCGCTTTGAATGATTACGTAATTGTGGCATCCATAATTGTAATCCCGATTAGAAATTCGATTAATTGTGCAGCCTGTAGGATATCAGACAATCTAAGATTTGGTCAAAACCGAGTTGTTGAATGATTACGTAATTGTGGCATCCATAATTGTAATCCCGATTAGAAATTTGATTAATTGTGCAGCCCTATCAGCAATCCTTTGAAAGCTCAAGCTTTTCAACTAATAGCGAAAGGTATTTCTACCTCACAATTACAACTTTCCTTTTTGCAATTGCGACTCTCATAATATGACTTTGTATAGTGCAACTGTGACTTTGTTTGTTGTAACTCCTATGTTATGACTCAATGTAACTTTATACCTTGCGATGCAACACTATATCGTGCATAACTGCTACTTTGCTTCTTGTAACTGTTACTTCATATCTCATAACATGACTAGGTCTTGTGATTTAACTTTGTATCCCACAACTGTTCCTTTTTAGTGCCTGCTACTTTGTATCTCATAATGTGACTTTTTATCTTGCAACTGCCACAATTACCCATTATTTCTCACACCTCGGTATAAATGGGCTTCCATCCAATCCAGTCCACTAACTTCCAAATTACACCTACAAATTGAAAGTCCATGACACAGAATCAAGATTCAGGCTTCACCTATCCTGTATTTACCTCATTTGCTCCAATTTGCAGCCAGTTTCATCTGTCATATGCTTCATCACCCTCCAAACCAGTACTAAATTCACTGGGGAATGAAGTGAATCAATCTGGTTGATAAACCTGCAATTATGGTCTCCTCTGCTGGACAGATGAAAGAGAATCTTTTAGTAGGATCGTTAAGCTCATTTTCTGAAATTAGTGTTACTTTGCAAAGAAGGCCGAACAGACGTTTGGCACATTTCTGCAGAGAGATGAAGGCCTTGCCTCTGTCCATTCCATTTGCTTTCCAAACACCATCCTTGCTCTCTTTTCATGCCCTAAGCTTCAAGCGCTTTTCTTCTTCCCCTTCTCATTTCTGAAACTACAAAGTAAGTCGCTGAGATATTAGTGGAAATGATATATAGCAGGTGAGCAGAACTGTCGAAAGGGCAGTACAAGTTCTAGAGAAAGTTACTAGCAACTTACAAATCAAGAAAGAACAGAAACACAGGTCTTTACAAAATGAATTCACCGTTGTTAGACAGTTTTGGTATCTGACAGGAAGATAACGTGCAATGGTTAATATTTATGAGTGCCAGAGGAAGTAAAAGTGAAAATAATTAATCAGGGTAACGGAGATTAATGTTAATTACAGCACAATCTCTTGCTCATTTGCTAAGTTCATATCTCTGAAAAAACGGACGAACAAAAAGGTAAATGGTGAATAAAATGAACATTAGTCAAGACCTCAGCGTTTAACCCTCTCTGTTAACACTCACACCACTGCAGGCTTAAAATAAGTGCTGAAAGATCAGGTTATATGCTACAGTATGCAGCATACACAGAGGAAAAGACAAACACTGAATATCACAGCCTGCATTTATTTGTTAATATTAGGGCTGTCAATTTAACAGTTAATTATAGAAATAAACATACATATAATAAATACGTATACATATAGACAAACTGTGTATATTAGACTCATCGATCGATCGATCGAGCAATAGATAGATAGATAACGAACTGACAGGCCTAGTCTATTCTCTAAACTTTAAGCCCACTTGGCGTCCAGATCAGTGTGCTCTTACCTCAGCAAAGATCAGACAGGCTGCAACCTACATTACTGACTAGCTGTTGCTGTGAAGTTTGTTCTGCAGTCGTGCTGAGAGGTCCGGCTGGAGTGGACAGACCTGCTCTGCATTCATTAAAACAGCTAAGCACCACCTGGGCTCTGCTCTCAAAGCTCACTAGACTGGACATGCAATTAAAGTATTAATTCAACCACAAATTAAAATTATGTTATCACTCACATTCATGTTGTTCCAATCCTGTTATTTTCCTGAATGTCTGAGCTGCTCTTTTCTGTACTGAATAGGGAATGGACTCAATTGGGACCGGACTCATTTCTTGCCCAAACATATATCTGAGGTGAACAAATGATGCTTACTAGATGGGTATGGGGGTACTGTGACATCAACTAAGACATGAATTTATTTGTATTATTATTGAACTTAGAGCCTTATTCTCTAGAGTGATGCACGTGTGATCACAGTCCACAGACATACACACAAAACCATAAAATAAAAAAAAAACACTTAAATGTTTTCATGAAAAGATCTTGTGTGTTATCAATTTATCTAAAAAAAAAAGTTTCTCAACAGTAAGCACTGTTGTCAATTATGTCTGTAATGTCCGAACTAATTTATTCAAACTACTTCCTATGGTTTAAATGGTGTTACAGCTATTGCAGGGCAATGTCATTAAAAACATTGTACTATTATTATCTTTTAATGAATATTATTGTCAGTTTTTGGACAATACTTTACACATCCTCTTGTGATCAGAGGAACCATCATTAATATACCAATATATCAGTACATAGAAATGTTTATGGTTATATATATATAGAGAGAGAGAGAGAGAGAGAGAGAGAGAGTTTGGTTCCAAAACGCTATAAAGCCATTTTGATTAATTTGAGTAAAAATGTGTTTTCTTTACCAAGAAAGTGGCAAGATGAAAACCACTATTTTTTCTGTTTCAAACTTTCACATAGCATCTTTAGGTTGTAGTAACGTTAAAAATTCAAATCCAGATTTAGATTTTCAAAGATTTATTCTAAAAAAATAAAATAAAATTCCCCAAAATGCAACAAATCCATTGAATCAACATAAAAGTTATTTTTCATATTGTTGAAAATACACAACATGGTTAATCCACATATGACAGCTTCTGAACTTGGTCAATACTAATCTTATATGCAGGCACTGGACTAAAAACACATTCAATCAGTCATCGCTCCCAAAATGAATTCAAGGGGTCATCTTGTCAATGCTATAAATTAATTACAGCAATAAAATAAAATTTCATCATGAACAAGAACAACAATATCACATTAGACTACAGAAATTCCAAAATGACATTTCCCTTACATTCAACTTCCAAAAGTGCATTCATCTTTACATTCATTTAGTTGACTAGTGCTATACACTATTAACAAAAGCATAAATGGCATTAATAAAAACACTTACACTGACATAATCGAATGCGACTCATCTGCGATTATGAACGAGTATTGCATAGCTTGTCAGTGATCTACGGCATGTGTATCTATCTGAAAGCACGTGATGGAGATTTACTATTAATCACTGAACCGGCTTTACTGACGAGATGCGCATTACAATCACATGCGATTTATCGTGCAGCCCTAAGTTTGTTTGTTGATCACAAAGTACAAAGTCGATGAGGAAAACTAGGATGCCGGGTGTATTCAAAGCTCTGCCATTACTGTCTAGAGTGCATGGAATGGTGCACTGTGATTGGTTGAGCGGATATATCGCATTCTGCAGAGAAGGGAGACTGGCGTTTGTTGCGGTTTGGAAAGAAAGGGAGAAAACATGACAGAATAACTCGGCGGATATCGCATTTTGCAGAGGGCCTTGAGACATACACTCGATTTGTGTTGGAGAGGGTTCCTTGAGCTGAAGAGATCCCCCGAATTTGGTGCGGATTCGCCACGCCGTTACGGAGATATAGCCGTTCAAAGTTTCAGTGGTTTTCCATAGACTTAAGCTTTAAAGCGTTTCATCCAGGTCGCCAGTAGCAAACAATGGTAAGTAATTACACCGTTTCAAGCATTTTATCTGCATTATATGTTCTGTAAAAAAAAAAAATTATATCAGCGGCATATTTGCCGATATCGGTATATCGGCGACAGGCTCATATCGGCCGATAATATCGGCAAAACGATATATCGATCGGGCTCTAGTTGAAAGTCTACAGGTTGAGAGTCTACAGTCTACAGGAAAATTGAGTTTTCAGAAAACTAAATGGCCAAATAAAAAGTGCATTAAAATCACTGCAATATTCACTGTTGCTTAGGATTTTATTTTATTATTGTGAATAAAATAATCACAAATTTAATATAAACATTCAATATATCGCTCAGCTCTACTTATGCGGTTTGAAATCTTTGAGTAAAATCTGTTCCTAGTCAAACTGTAGCAGCATGCTTAACTTAAGAATCTTAAGAAAAGAACTTTGCAGTTTAACCAGATCAACAACTATGTAAGTCTTTCACTTCGGTTTTGAAAGCATATTCCACCATAAAAAAATAACCAGCTCTGTGTGGGTACATTATTCAAAACTAAATAGAAAACATAACACAGTATAAACAGTATTAAGCATGCAAACATGCAAAAAAAACACACATTCTGAATAGCATTATTACTGGTGTGCCCTGTGCCGGAGACTTGGGGTCTCACACTAATCTTGCATGGAGACAGGCCTATTGGGGAAGTGTCAGAGTGCTTGCAAACAGGAGGAACGCTTACACAGACATGAAAATAAAGAAAAGGCGTTAAGGAGGTGATGGGTCCAACAGACCATGCTGGCAAGAAGAGAGAGAGAGAAAAAGAGAGAGAGAGAGAGAGAGAGAGAGAGAGAGAGAGAGAGAGAGAGTGCACCCTTGATTTTAATATAAAACATGATATGATTACAAAACGATGTAGTTCCCCCATGTTAAATATAAAAAGAGATCAAGGAAATATTTTAGTGTAGATTTTAAACACAATATACAACTCAATATACTGTTAGCTAAAATCACAGCTGATTTAAAAACCAAAGGACATGCACAGAGGCACAAGATCTATACAGCCCATGTAATTCAGTTTAGTGGATAATGAAGTTATGATTCTCAATGATATGGTTGCGTAATGACATGGCAACTGGTTAAAAAGGGGGCACAAAAACAGACAGAAACATAACACTGAGTCTACAGGTGGTCTTACCCTCCAGGGCTACCAGCGCAAAAACAGTGCAACAGAGGAAGGGCAGAGGCACAGAGCAAGAGAATCGAGAAGAGAGAGAGAGAAAAAAAGAAAGAGAGAGAGAGAGAGAGAGAGAGAGAGAGAGGAGACATGGGAAGCACTGAGCACAGTCTCCTGGAAGTTCTGGCCAGTCAAAGAGATAGAGAGGCATTGAGGAACTACTGAGGGCTTTAGAAATGGGAAGATGGGTAGCGAAAGATACAGGAGGAGAAAAAAAAGGGGGGAAAGAGAATTCGAACAGTCTTTTGAGGTCCTTCTCATCCTTAAAAGCTGATTGGCTAAACATTGGAGCTGGGCAATATAGCGAATACTCATGATAGATTTACTATGATATTGCTAGTAATGTCAAATCAACCAACACTGTGCATGCTTCAAAGTTGTTTGTGTCTTTTATTTGCCTTTAAGTTTCCCCAAGACCATTTTGTGAACCAATTTGTTTAACTGTCTGTTTAAGTGAACTGATTAAAATCTGATCAAATGATTTGTGTGACATTTTCAAATATTAAAGTGTGCGTGCATAAATAATCACCTTGGAATTACAAGTTTCTATCTAACATTTTTGTCAAAATTGAGTTATTCACATATTCATATTCTGTGACAATTTATTTACATTATGTGATGTTTCTTTTTTAAGTTCTGTACATTTTGGGACTTTTTTTTAAGAAAACAAAAAAGGTTCTATCTACAAAGTCGCACTCTAAGTTGGTTCTATAAGGTTATATCTGCGTGAGCCAATCAGCACTTCGAATGCACACGAGGACCAATCAGGATCAGTTTTGTTTGTCATGTCGCCGGACTGCGCCGCAATAACGGAAGAGAGCGGAGAAAAACGCTAAATCAGTGAAGAGAAGACTAAATAATTTCACACAACGCGATGTTTATTAGAAACCTCATGATCGACTATTTTATTTATGATCTTGTCAATGACAGCAGCCCAAATTCCAGGGAATTACAGTCTTTTTGTGTGTTTTGCTGTAGCTATTGCGGAGTTATTTTCAGTTAGACAGCACGCTAGCCAGCAGCGCCATTAAGAGGATGAGTCCAGGTTTTGTAGTCTATTTGCTTTATTCCAGTCATGTCATTGTCATACGAGGGAAAGTTATGTATATATTAGGTTATGTTTCAACCTTGATTCATCCTGTGTACTTGTACTGAGCTGTATGTACTATGTAACGTTAGCTATAAAGCTCTAAACTATGGCACACTGGATTAAAGTGTATACTACATTAAGTGAGATGTACACTTTGCTGAAGCATTGTCTGTTTTCATTCAGCAGGCTTCTATTTTGGCGGGTTGCCGGCAAGTAAGTATATGTGCTTTCCGGGCACTGCCGACTGAAGTGCATCAGAGAATGAAATGTCACAGTTTTGCATTGTGCTTTGCAAACGGCAGCAGGTATTCAGTGTGAATAGAAATCTTATACAGTATTACAGTTTGTCAATCTAAAATGTTAATTGTGCATTAACAGCTGTCAACCATGTCGGTACGCACATGTGCTGTCAGAACATATTTACACAGCGCATTTTTTATTTTGGTCGCACATGCGCACCACTTATGTGCACCCCTGCTTATTATGTTAGATTGATGTTTATAAATTAAACTGATTAAATAAATCTTGCTGTGTTTTAGTGAAAAAACAAATGAATGCTGTTTTTGCTGCATTTTACTTCTTATCATTATGCTGTAGCAACATCTTAATTTTCACAATAGTTATTTAATTGACTAAGATTCTATATTCGTTTTATATTATATTAAAGGGGTCATATGACATTGCTAAAAAGAACATTATGTTGTGTATTTGGTGTAATGCAATGCGTTTATGCAGTTTAAGGTTAAAAAAACACATTATTTTCCACATACTGTACATTATTGTTTCTCCTCTATGCCCCGCCTTTCTGAAACACGTAGATTTTTACAAAGCTCATCGGTCTGAAAAGCGAGGTGTACGCTGATTGGCCAGCTATCCAGTGCGTTGTGATTGGCTGAATACCTCAAGCGTGTGACGGAATTGTTATGCCCCCACCATACTGTGATGCCGTGTCCCGGAGCGACGAGACAAAAACAATAAAACACATTACAAACGAGGCATTTGTTGCATCCAGTGGGGGCATAATTATTGATTATAATGACTTATACTGTCTTTTTACGTGTTGCGTATCGCGCTGCGTCAACATAAAACCATGTCTGCATTTGTGATCGGAGAAAAAACAAACGCTACTCTACACTGCTCAAAACTCGCATTTGAATCGTCAGTGGGAAATTCTTTAAATATAAAAAAACGTACTTACAGACTCCGCTTCATCCACGTTGAAAGCCAATCCGGCGATCCACAGCGCTAAGTTGATGTATTTCCTCAGCGACCAGCACGGATCAGCTCCAGGCATGATGAAGCGGATATCGTCCTCTTTTGGAAGGCCAAAACAAAGTAGTTTTGCTTTCACAACGAAACACACAGCGCCTTCACGACATGGCAGCAGCAGCAACAATACTACAGCGAGAATAAAAGTTACACCTTCTTTCTTTGCGTGAACATTTGGGCGGCGTTATGCAAATCTTCCCACATCGTGACGTAGACATGTGGGGAGTGTTAGAACGAGCCGTTTTAGGTAGGCGTGGTTGACTCTTAACTTTTATAAAGAATATCTATTACAGATCTTCTTTATGCACCAAGAGCTTATAACACTCCAAAGAGAAATCGCATCATATGACCCCTTTAAATTATGCTTAAATTAATATTTTAATTTAACATTCTAATTATTAAGAAACTAGCAATAAATACCCTTTTTTGTTTTATTTACAGTGCACAGAATAAAAAAAATCTACATCTTCCTTTTCCTCAGTTCACTACAATCCCTTTTTTCCCTTCTATGCATCTCAAAACTTTTCACTTTCATCATGACATTCTCAGTTCACCATCTTATCTCCTGTAAACCACTGCAACTTCCCCATTTTCTGACCAGGTGGTCTGTGTGTGAGAAAGTTGAATTGATCCCCTACGATGATCCCCCTATGACAATCAGGAAGCCCCACGCTGTGCCACACAAGGCAGAATAAATCATGCATGCACACACACACACAAACAAATCTCAGCAAGCGGCACAGAAATCTACACATAACATTGTCCTAAAACTCAAACCACATCACAAATAGTGGTACACCATATTAGTACCATGCTGTTTATCAGCCAATATTGCCCTATTTTTACATTTAAATTACCTCACATAAAGTTCATATTTAGTTAACATTATTTATACTGTAATGTTGTGATGGCTGAATTCCTTTGTAGTATTTAAAATTATTACTTTTTAGTGTTTTTATATTCAATTTATTTTTATAAAATAGCATAGAATTGTAATATCAGCCATAACATGAAAATGATAACCGTCTTAATGGTCTTGGCCAGAATCCAATCCCTGTAGCATCCCCAATTGCAAACAGCCTAAGCAACCTGATAATAAAAGATCTGACCATGCGTGTATGTGAGTGTACAGTATGTAGAAAGCCTCACCCTTTGCTCATGTATGTGAGATCTATTCAGATTATTGTTAGGCAGGCTGCAAAAGTTCCAAAGCACCACTGAAAGAGGTGAAGTCAAGAGAGTTCTCTCTCTCCTTCTCTGTCAGAGAGCATAAAAGTGCAGGGGGAAAAAAAACAAATCTTCAAACATCTTTCTCTATCCTTCAGCAAGGAGAGTGTCATAAAATATACCAACTCTCCATGTCGTAAATACAACTGTGGGAGTCGTTTAACACCCACATCTCAACAGAGGATCATAGCTATTTAGAGCAGATTTTACTCCCTGCTGCACTGCTGTGATTTAGGACACTTTTCAGCTCGATTTCCACTGCTGACACAGTACAGAAAAACTGAGGAGAAAGGTAAGGAAGGACTCATGTGAATAAATGAGACTGAGGAAAGTCTGGCCATGTTGTAGACAAGCTCAGAAGAATAATCATCTCTGAAGCTGTGTGACACAAAACCACACTCCCAAACACTGATACCGGCTTACACACATTGGGAGAACGTCAATCACTGCACAGATGGGTATTAGCCAAATTATTTATTCATGAATAACAGGTATTGAATTATTCTTTGGATTCCATTCCAGGCCAAAACTGGGAAAGTGACAGGTGAGCGAGAGCATGAATAACAGAAATGTAAATAAAGCAGAGTCATGGAGAAATATTCTACTAATCATGGCAGGGATTAGATGGTCATAGACGTATGCTGTCAGGCACACGGACCGATCAAACAGGAACTGGGATTTTGGGAGTTTGTAGCACCAGTACACACTATATAAAGGAGCTTGTGATTTATAGCCTATGTGAAAAAAAATAAAAGACTGGACGCTTTCTGTTGTGTTGTTACTCTCTAAAACACACTCTAAAGTACAACATGCTCTTCAAATGATTCATTAGATAGAGAATCAGAATCATTTCAATTGAGCAAATCAGTCAAAAAAGAACACGAGTCAACAGACTGAATTGGTCAGACAACTTTTCATAGAATAATTTTGGATTTTTCACTGATTTATTAAACATAGGGTAAGAACTGTCATGTTTTCTGTGTCAAAAAAAGGCAATTTATAAGTTTATATACTTAAAGTGACCATTCACTAAGCTCCACTTCCCCTGGTTATTTCTATGTGATTTTCAGTTAAACGTGCTCATAAAATGGTAAAAATGGAAAGGATATCACTCATACATGGGCTGGAATGAAGTGTGACATTGCAAGGCATTTTTATCTGCTGTAATGCGATTGAAACTGTAAAGACTGCAAATCAAAATTCGAAGGAAACGCTTATCACATTGCCTGAAAAGAAAGAAGCCTCATTTGAAAATGATTACAAGTGATAACATTAGTGTAAGTGAACAGAACTGTTCCTAACGTTTCTACAACACATTCACAGTAGTAACTCTTTATTTACTATCGACACTACGATGACCTGAAAGAATGTTTAAATATAACATTTGAGAATGTTGGCTGACAATAGTTTAATCCACAGCATGAATCGCAAGATTTATTTGCGACAACAATGCATTTATCACATTTTTCAATACAATTGGGATTAAAATTATCCAAATGCACAGATCCAACGTAGACTTTTATAACGAAAGAGCAAAAGCTTGTCTGAGAAAAATTCCAGTTGCTAATAGGGTTGGGAATCGAAAATCGATTTCGATTCCAGAATCGGATACTTAAGGTCATGAATCAGATACTTGTTGTCAAATTAAAATTTCGATTCCGCCTATCGATTCCTATGCGCTTTTTTTTTTTCCTTCATCTGTGAGGACCGGACCTAGCGATCTGCCAGGACCTTGCTCGCTAATCTAAGCGCTCCAAAGTTTGGCTACATTTGCGATCAGAAGCCAAAAAAGCTAAGTATAATATCGGTGATAGCTAAACATGTTGCAAGAGAGGCGACACCACCAACATGACAAAGCACTTTAATTTAATAGATTGTTAAAGATCACGAACACGATTCAAAAACGTGATTCTATTCCTAAATTACAATGATTCGTCTGTTTCATTCCTCAACCTTTGATGTGTGCGATCAATGTTGTGATCACTTGGTTCGTCCGTGCAGCGTACAATCACACCAGTGTGATTTGAACATTTAAATTTGTGTTTGCGCTGCCACTGACCTAAAGAGAATAGCGGTCATCTGTCATGAATGAAACAGCTTCACAGTCTTTCAGCCACACAGTATCATTATTTCTGTTACAAACATTCAAATCACAGAAGTACTGGGATAAAAGTTTTTAGTTAAGATATAAACTTTGTGTACGATGTGTATGGTAGCGATTAAAATAGAATAAATCACCTTTTGAAAATAATTTGATGCTTCAAATAAAGATTATCGATTACATTGCTACGCCAGTAGGTGGCGAAAAGTATTAAAATGTATTTGTCTTTGAATCACAAGAGATTCGTTCAAGAACGCGGATTCATCCAGTATTGAAACAAGTACATCTTGAGTGAGTCATTTAATCATTAATTCATAAATTACATGTGATTTTGTTTAGTTGTCTAATGTTTTAACTTCAGAATCATGCAGTTCTATTTTGCACACAAACAGCTCTTAAAGAGTCCAGTTTGTATGTAATCATTATTTCTGTTACAAACATTCAAATCACAGAAGTACTGGGATAAAAGTTTTTAGTTAAGATATAAACTGTGTGTACGATGTGTATGGTAGCGATTAAAATAGAATAAATCACCTTTTGAAAATAATTTGATGCTTCAAATAAAGATTATCGATTACATTGCTACGCCAGTAGGTGGCGAAAAGTATTAAAATGTATTTGTCTTTGAATCACAAGAGATTCGTTCAAGAACGCGGATTCATCCAGTATTGAAACAAGTACATCTTGAGTGAGTCATTTAATCATTAATTCATAAATTACATGTGATTTTGTTTAGTTGTCTAATGTTTTAACTTCAGAATCATGCAGTTCTATTTTGCACACAAACAGCTCTTAAAGAGTCCAGTTTGTATGTAGCCTGTTGATTTTTGTTCATGGTATTCAGCTCCAATAAATGGTTTGCAAAAAAGAGATACAGGATAAATGTTTGATATTATTTAATCACATTGGAATTGAAACGAATTGGAATCGGAATTGATAATTTTTTTAGTTTTTGGCGTTTTGTTTCCGACACACGCTGTACGCGGTAAGCCAATCCAGAGCCAATCTCTCTACAGCTCTGGACCTATCACAAAGGACTGCGCCATCTGACCAATCACAGCAGTGAGGGCTCACGGAAAGGAGGGGTTTAGAGCGATTAATTCTTTGAACTGCTTCGCACGAGTCGTTTACGAATTATTTAGAAATTAGGTTAAAAAAAAATTAAAAAATTGAGAAAACTAACGTGTTTTTTGACCTTGCATGCACGTAAACCTGTTTTAGGAGAACAATATTAGCAACCTTAAAAATGGGGCATAATAGCTTTAAATTATTTTTAAACTATTCAAACTCAAATTTTCTGGGAAAAAGTTCAAAATTCACAAAAGCTGAGTTTGTAAGCATTATCATGATGAACAAAATGTGTCGTGCAGGAATCATTCTTTTTTTGTTGGTCAGAGAGCTTATTTTTTGCAATAGCCAATGCAAAAACCCTATTGGGAACCAGGATGATGCTAACTTCTGGGTTAGTGATGAGGACAAAAATCTGTCATCACTGCAGCACCCTATTCAGTGCCGCCCACTGCAAAACCAAAATCCTGTAGGAAACACAAAACCAAAGTCTGTCAGAACCATGTGTGAGAAGAAGCTCTTTCTACATCCTCTCTTCTCTTCTACCAACCTGTCAAATGAATCACTGGCCTGTGGCACACCTTGATGAGCAAAGACCACCTGGAACATATCTACCACGAGAATACAATGTGGGAAAAAAATAGATAAATGAAACAAAAAGCGTGTTATTACCACTTCAGCTGCCCTTCACCAACAGCTACGGAGTGTGCTGGAGGCAGTGTCTTTGTTCACCTCTCCCTTTATTCTGTTTTGGTCTCTCCTTATGTGTCTGTCACATTCCCCACCCCCACTCGCAGAGAACAAACAGAGACCTAAGATTTCATATCAGTAAGTAGCTCATGAAACTCACCCAAAAGCTTATCCCCAATATCCAGGCAATATCCACAATATGCAGGCGAAAACACGTACGTCGCCTCTCATTGTTTAGGTCTCTCTCGCTCTCCTCGGCTCTATTACACTTCCTTAATGAATACATTTTCACATTATATCAGTATTACAGAGGAAATGCAAGTCAAATAGGACCCATATGCTCTCTAAAGTGAGTGTTGAAAGCGTGACAGTTTTGAGAGAACACAGACTGAAACGCAAATGAATGTTCGCACATTCAAACAAGACACCATCATTTGGACACAAGTGCTACTTGGGTAAAAAGCGTCTGTTTTGGTATTTTGAAGATTTTGGGTTTTTGCACAAGCAGGACCTTCTTGCCCTTGAACTGAATTAACCCCACTGATATAGCATATCCACTCTCTCTCTTACACACACACAATCCGCATATGGAGAGACACTAATTGGATTTATATTATGCACACGGACCGTTCATGGTCACCTGGGTCTTTGTTTCACAATAACTTCACTCCCGCCATCCCAAACACATGCTCGGTCTCTCAAAAGCACTAACGCATGTTTTCTGATCATATTAACTGAACAACAAAGCCCTTGGGCAATACCAAAAGGCAGCAATAATTACCACAGCAGTAACGGGTTTCCACACATGCTTAAAACTCACCTTCGTACACAACACATGCTTCACAATTTCAAACAAAGAAAAGTCACTCAAGATTTCTCTGCCAGAGCGATTTGGAGGAGCATTGTGACATTGATCACTAACGAAGGTCACCCAAGAATGAAAATTAATTTAGTCACACTAATGACTTGCTTTTGCTTTTGTTTGCGAGACAAATTTATGAAGAATATCCTGCGGGCTCTCAAGGTTTAAAAATGACAGAATGAAAGAAATGGTCTATGACAAATCTTATTCCGTTATTCCTTTAAAATCTTGACATGTGCACTAGCTTTCCTTGGTGCATTCGAGAGTTCGTGAGGAAAGTAGCACAACCCAATTTAAGAATGAATCATTCTGAAATTTTGAATGAATCAGTTGATCCAGATAACAAAACTGGTCTGAATTATTCATTCAGGAATTTAGCTGATCCAGTTTGCAACAGTTAACTGCCAGTGATGAATGAATTATCACACAAACGGTCTGTTAACCTTTCAAAGATATCATACAGCTTCATAAAACTTTTATGATATTTTATTATGGCTTTTATGACACTTTTATGATGCTTTTGCATCCGTTTTGAAGCCTGAAAGCTGCGGTAATCATTCATTGTAATTGCGTGAAAAAGACTGACCATTTCTCAGTCCGTTTTCGATGAAAGAAAGTCATGGAATGTCATGAGAGTCAGTGAATAAACGATGACCAAATGACCACATTTTTGGCTGAATTATTTAATGTGGAAATGCAAGAAGTATAAACCTGTTGATCCTGTTTGACAACACGTATCCTAAAATCGTTATAGTTTGCTTCCTTTTTCCCAGAAATGACTCACAGACCAATTTATCAGAAAAGGTACATAACACTAAAAAAACATATAAAAGAAGGGTGTAATAAAAGAAATTCAAAGTGATGCAGCACAGTGATATCTGCACTGCGATTACGCAGGTCAGACCATAGTGAATCACTCAGTATGACATCATGAATGTACACATCATAAAAATATTGATTTCTCGCTAAAACTCCTTTCTTCCTGTTAACAGGCCCTGGATTTTGTGGTCTAATTTTTAAATAATTTTTATTAAACCTGCACATTTACAAAAAAAAAAAAATGCATTTACATTCCCATGAGGAATACTTCCTACCTCAAAGTAAACAAATGAGATCTTCCTCACAAGGTGCTGCAATACCTGGAGAGCATTACCAGGAAATTATTATACTAGAAGCAGTGTTTGCTCACTCATTTGGCTCCGCTTCACTCTGTGTGTACTATGTGTGTGTGGATTGAATAAGAAAGGAGGGCATTTAGACACGTAATACAAGAGCTCAGTCTAATAGCTACACATAATACATAACCCTTCTAACACAGACCAGCTTTGTTAGTTGTAACCTTGCACAGTCATTTAATATAAAAACGAGATATTATTCCTACAGGCATCTTAAACATGCTATGCTTGTGATACAGGAGGTTAGGTTCATTATCTCAACAGATTCGATAAACATTCCACGGTAGACAGGATACCTGATTATGTCTGTGACCTGTGACTTTGTAAGATACGCCCTATTTGACCTCTTTTTTAGAGACTGAGAGAAGAGAAAAAAAAGTAATTTGTGCGTTGGCGCTTCATTATATTTGTGGTGAAGGTATGTAAAACACGGGGTAGTGAAAATAATAATAGTGTTGTACTCTATCTTTGATCAAATAAATGCAGCCTTGATGAGCATAAGAGGTTTCTTACAAATATAATTAAAACACCAAATTGTTTAATGGTAGAGTACAAGCAAATTATGAAACACTCTTTCAGGGCTTTTATCCCAAAATTTACAATCATTACTGTCACTTATTTTGGTTATCATCACACTCAGATACTCTTATTCTCTTCTTGTTTGCATCAAAGCCCAAAACTAACCGCAAGTAAACAAATCATTATTCACCAAATGAATGATACAACACAGTGTAGCGTCTGGACCACTCAAACACACAATATATATTTTGTTAGCTAGATTTAACAAATACTCTGTAACACCCCAGGAAGCCGAACAGGCCCCTGGTTCCATGGCAGCCCTGACACCCGATACATTTATGACCTCCTGGAATTTAGGTGAAGAAAATCGCTTCCTTGCCCATAAGGAAAATCCACAAGGGAAGGACTTTTCTTTGCTAATTAATTAATAGGAAAACCTTTCTTTGAATGAACACACATGATCCTTCAGGTCATTGGGTATATTATTGTCATCGTGTATTTTGTCTTTGAAATTGTATACTGTTATGCAGGCTTATAATCGAAACACACTCCTGTCAGCTTACATATATATATAACCTTACCATGTTTAGTATTTCCTATACCAAATGTATGCGTGTGTGTGTATGTGTATGTTAGACCAGTTTATGTAGTATGTTAGACTAGTTTAAGTGTTTATGTAGTTAATAAAACCTTACTTGTATCACACTTGACGTGGTTCATTGTTTGCTCATAACTGGAGTCACTTATTCATGCAGATTTATGCTACAAGCTTTTGTAGAATTGTACAGTAAGGAAGTTATTTCCCTTAACCAGGAAATTAACGTTCTTAGAATTGACAAGACAGTTGACCCTGAGAGGTCAGCTAAATATCTACAGTGGATCTATAATATTCATAATTAATTATAACTAGTTATGATTCATTATTCATATTTCCCATGAGCTGATTCGTTACAACAGTGTACATTTACCCTGCTAAAGACACTTTATAGTTTAGGATTTTTTTTTGTTTTGAGTTCCCACTGTTTAAAAAAGTACTATCACAACATTTCATCAATGTTGATTCGATTCGTAATAATAAACGTCCATGTGACGTTCATCATCTAAGACTAAAGGCCATCCTGACACACATAAATAGCCACTAAGCCAGTCTCTACCGAAGAGCCCACTTCATCTTCAGACACAAAGCCCTGTGATTAGAATTTGGTACTGAAAAAAGAGACACAGAAAGAGAGGGAGAGAGAGCAGTATGTGTCGTGAAGTGTTGCTATTACCGTCTCCATGGGCAACTAAAGAGGAATCCTGCCAATTCTGTGAGTAGGTTGTGTCTGGGAGGGGAGTGCAAAGCACAATCCTTAAGGTATTATTCTAATTCAATGTCTGCCCAAGTCTGCGGCAAAAAACATCCAGAGGAGAGACAGGAGCATTCAGCCCGCTGACAGCCCAAGAGAGCGCTTCTACCTGGGGAGAAACCCCACAGATACCCTGCCTGCTGGAGATACCACGTGTAATAGGGCACCTTAGCATGAATCCATTTAAACGAGCATAACCGACGCCAAGAAAACACCAGGTGCATGCGACAAACCTGAACCTGGGGGAATGAAAGTTGGCAATGACACGAAAAATTCTGAGCGCAATAATTTCATTATTTCTCTCAAATAAAATCGGAACAAATTCAAATCATTTAAGTCGGATCAGGTGGTTTCATATATATAAATAATTAATACAAATGGGTCAGCTAAATAAGCAAAAATCAAAAGACCACCGGTTTTGTTGTGTAGCAAGTGATTCCCGAGGTGTGTAAATTCAAGGTGCAGAAATATCTTTCTCTTACTTGATAAATGTAGCTAAACAATCCTGCCCCACATACTAATTCGTGTGAAGCTGGGAAAGCTTAGTAGGAAGCACATGCCACCCATAAACATGGAACGAGAGCAACAAGTATGACCTTTATAACCCTACATGACTAAAACTCTGGGTTTCTATATGGATCATGCCCAGAATGCAGTGCAGATCTGAGCGACTGCCACTGCCACTTGATAGCAAGACCGTAAAGTAACTTCAAGACTTTTAAGTTAAGTTTGAATTCTATCAGTTTTGAAAGTAAAAAATATTCTCTCCACCGTGCCTCCACTTTACCATATTAATCAGCTAACCAGGATAATTACTGCACTTGCAATTAATACCGTGACCAATACATCGGGATAATTACATTTTGTGCCAGTTGTGCCTTTCTCCCCGCTGCTATAGCCTACATCTCAATTAAGTCATTCGACTTGCTGATTACGATTTTTATGTTTGTCTTTTATTAGCAGGTCCTGAAAAAAGCAATCCTGACTGTGTCAGCCTTCCTGCAAAGTCCTACATCCATTTACAGCTAATAACTGGATGTCTGTGTCTAATAATATGCTTCGAATAGGCCCATTTAAAATGCCATGCAGACTCAGAACACGATCACACTCTGACTTATACATGTGACTATTATTAATTACAATAATAAGGTGCGATTACAAGCATCCAGTGTGAAGTTACCTAAAGCAACAACTCGTGACAGTTGGGAGTCTTTCCAAAGAAACAGCAAGGTAAGTTTATTCGTGTGTTTCAAAACCTAGTAAGTGGTCTACTTCAACTGGGAAACATAGGCTGTTTCGGTTGAAGAAGAACAAAGGATACCAGCAAGGCTACATAAGACACCTGTTAAAAAGAGGTTCAGATTACTCACGGCAGTTCTCCTCATCGCTGTTGTCCGAGCAGTCATCGTCATCATCACATCTCCATGGAGTCGGGATACACCTGTCGTTCCTGCATTGAAACTGACCACTTTCACAGTCCGGTTTATTTCCTGTCACACAAGAAGATCTGAGTAAATGCAGGGTCCAAACTTTGGGAAGGATCAAGTTTTCAAACCAAGGAACAACCTTAAATATTTGGTTACATCTATACTTTACCCCAAAGGATGTCAAAGCAAACTGTTGGGTGACTTACAAAGTACAAATGTTACATATACTTTTATTATAGATTCACATATTGTACATCACAAGTTGTTGAAAACTTGAAAAACTTAAATTCTAAAACGTTTTGAAAATAGGGGCCATGTAAAGACATTATAAAAACATTTAGCACATTCTTAGAAATTGCTGACAATTTTACACAGATCTGTTAACAGCTGTTAAGCAGTACTGTCACAGGAAAATCGATGTGCACGTGTGCAATGAAAGGTTTCATTAAATATGATAATCACAAATGATAATTGTAGTCTATGAGAAATGACAACCAATGACCTATCTGAATGATGCACTAGACACATTCATTGTTAGTAAAGTTGCGTTACTTTCAGTAGTGTACTACTATCTTTGAAGTAAAGACTACTATAATTACATTAAAAAATCGCTTTCTTCTTAAAAACCCCGCAGTAAACACGGCAGGACTAGAACAACATGATATACTTGATCAGATTGCAATATTTTACAATACAAGCTGCCTAAAGAGAGTTACGTTATATAGCGCTCTAATAACGTCTTATCATAGGAAGTAGATGCACGCGGCTGCGCCGGTGTTTCTACAGCATCATTTATTTACATTCATAACAGCGGACTGACAGCGTAAAACAGACACTTACCGTTTACCAGCAGAAACCCCACGAGTATCATATGTAAAAGCAGCAGTTTCCCTATAGCCGTCCACATCTTCACAAATCAAGGCGTTGTGCTCATACGAAATACAAAAGGCCGTGCAGTACAGTCTCTACCTCCCTTCTCGGTGCAGCCTGCGCTCTGACTCGACACGAGCTCCACTCTGCTTTCGATACCAGTTTGAATTGATGACGCCAACGCTGGTGGGCGGGGCCATGCGTGATGACTTCTCCGTATGGGCGGAGTTAATGTTCAAAAATTATACAAAGCGTTACGTGTCATCAGGTCATCAGCTGAAGAACAGATTCGTGGACAGGTCTTGTGGCATTGAATTAATAAAGCAAAAATAAATAAATAAATAAATAAACAAAACAGTATCGAAATGAAAAAATAAAAAATAAAAAGATTCGTGGACAGGGTGGAGTAGAAATGGTCTTTAAAATGCCAAGTGAAAAGTTTTGGGCTCATGCTAATGTACTACGAAAACGTATTAACTTTACATTTTTATTAAGCTGAAATTATATAAATTGTCAACATTTTGGGGGGGGGTTCCTTAAGTTAAAAGTGTAGACATGATTTCCAGAAATCCTTGCAAGACCCATGACGTTTCTTTATATTATATTTATATTATATTATTAATCTAAAATACTATACACATCTCTTCCATCTTTATTTGACCATCTAACTCTAGCACTCTCTATTCTAATTCCTTTTATTTTTAAATACCCCTTTTAGACTTGCACTCTATTCATTTAGCCTACTAACTGCTCGTTTTCTTTAAAAAAAACTAACACTAGCTTCTCGATTCTTTTTGTATTGTATCTATGTTTTCTTTTTATTAATTATACAGTTAACAAAAAGCACAAAAAAGGCCTCTAACATTAGCTTGCTCTATACTGTCTGTTTTCTTTTTATTTATTATATACTGTAATTTAAAAAAAAAAACCTACGTGTACTGCGTTAGGCTATAGCACTTGCATATCATTGCTCTTTTGTTGATTTTGATTGCTTCCATTGTCCTCATTTGTAAGTCGCTTTGGATAAAAGCGTCTGCTAAATGACTAAATGCAAATGTAAAATGGTAAATGTTATGTTTCTTCCTTTTTAACTATTAATTAAGTGCATTGGAGTGTTTTGTGTTACATGTTATGTTATTTAATTCGTTTATTGCATTATTTTAGATTCTAGTCATCTTTAAGGTAGCTGCAGGAACTGGCTGGCATTATAAACAGGAAGCTATCGGAATTGCAGCGCTATGATAAATTGTTCCATCTTCTTAAGTGTAAAAAAAGAGAATGAAAGGAGAGAGATGGAGAGAGAGAAAAAGAAGCTGAATGTTTTTCTCAGTTGAGAAGGCATCACCATCAGTCAGTTGTCCTCTTTTTACACATGCATTGAATCGACTCTTAGAAACAGCTTCCTCTGCTTGGGTTCTTTCTGAGAGATTACTTTCACTGCGTATCTAGCATCAATTTCTGCTACATAAAATGCTAAGTTAACCATAAAGAAGCTCTGTAGCTCATTTTCTGTTGTGAAAAAAATCATCAACCATAACTTAAAGGAGAATTTAACCCACAAACCTAATTTATATATTCTCTGTGACCTACTTGCACATTATCACCTATTATTAGTTCAGAACACTACAACTTTAATTATACTTGACCCCATGAAGTCATAATAGCAATTGGCTATTGATTGGCGCTCCCAAACTTCCTGCTTCAATAGGAAATATGTTTACAAGGGAAAAGAAAACTGAGAGTAAACATTAAATATAGATATCAACATACTTCACTATCTTTAAAGGCAATTTTCTCAAAATGAGGTTCCCTTTCAAGGGAACTTCAAACTGCGTCCTCTAGGGGTCGCTATGGGGTAGCACTAACGCCTCGTCATGACCAGTGTCTGAAGCATACATTGAAAAAACACCAACAACACGTTGGCCAGCGACAGCCATGACGTCACTACCGGTGTGACTATAAGTATGAATAGGCGCCGGGAGAACACATCATCCTCTTCTTCGTCTTCACTGACTGTTTTGTTTGAAGCGTGCTTTTCCGTGGTAAGCGCGATCTCTATTCATATCATTATGGCGAGCACTAGCAAAGCGTTTAGAGGATGTGTGCATCCATTTCGTCGTTATTTGACATCTGATGACACACATGATCTTTGCGTTGTTTGTTTGGGTGAAGAGCACGCACGCGATGTCCTCGAGGGGGCAATCTGAGTGCACTGCGAGCGTTTTCCAATGAAAAAGCTCCGCTCTCGTTTGTCTCTCTTTTCAAGGAAAGAGGGGCAGCCATCTGTTTCCCACGGTTCAGGAACTGCCGCTGCTGAGGCACGGAGGAGAATGAGCTCGTGGGGATCGCAGGTGGATCTGGCCGATGAGTTTAAAGAGGGGCTTTCCCTCTCGCGATCGTCGGCCTTAGACGAGAGTGAGCCGCTGGAGAATGATTTTATTTCATTAACATCGTCTGATCCAGGGGCCAGTGCTCAGCTGGGTTCAGCCCAGGAAGAGCAGGAAATGTCTGAGGAGGGCGAAGAAGCTAAGGATGAGCCTTCCCAATCCTCCTGCCCTGCGTATGATGAGCTTTTGGAAGTTATGGATCGTGCCACGGCGCACTTTCTAAAATCCACATAGTGGTAAGTGTGCACGTTATACTTTGCACACTTCTCTGAAATCCTGTATGGTAAGGGTTACGCATTATTAGCCTCGTTCCCTTTCTCTGAGTTGGTTTAGACCCCGGTACATTGGGCTCCACTCAGCCAGTGTGTCTCTGTTGACACACATTTGAAGCATCGCTCCCCTCACCATTGAGGGTTATTGTGAGCATGGTGTTTTCTTTCGAGCATTTGAATTCTCTCCCTTCTGAGGAGTTGGATTCCTAGCTCCGTGGGCTGTTCTCGTGGTAGTGTTTAGCAGTGCTCCCCTTTATCAAAGGGTTACCTATGAGCACGCTACTCCTTTCTGAATTCGGAGTTCTCCTCTCACGTGAGAGTTGAGTTCTCTGTTTTTCCAGATCACCTGGAACCAGCAGCATCCAGGCGAACTAGACCCTTCCTCCGCCTCTCTGATGCACTGAGTTTTTTGGCTAACTTGCAGTACGCTTACCCTTCTGATTTCTAACGATCGTGCTGTAGGTCAAGCCCCCTCTCGTTGAGAGCTGGGTGTTGTGCTCCCTCAGCTAAGGTAACTTACTGCTAGCCGTGCCAGCATAGGAGCCCCCTCTCAATTGAGAGCTGGGTGTTTGCTCCCTCGGCTAGAGATTTACTGCTAGCCACTCCAGCATTATACCTTAGATCGAGTTGATGACTTCTCGAACATAGTGTTTTGGGATGCACCATTTCCATCTATGGGCTGCTCTTCAGAGTGCCACAAGGACCCCTTAGAATGGTATTTTTAAATCCATGTTATGGTAAGTGTGCACGTGAAGTCTTTGTACACTTTCTAAAATCCACACTGGTAAGTTCGCACACTAGTACTTTGCGTTCTTTCTAAAATCCTGTATGGTGAGGGCTTTGCGCGGCAGCTTCGTGCCCTTTCTTGAGCTGGTCAAGCCCCGGTTCCACCTTGGGCACCACTCCACCTTGTATCCTCCGGATACCCACTTTTATCAGGGTGTTGCTACTAGGGGTCTGTTGAGACAGTTCCTTCAGCATATGCAGAGCATGAGGTAGCCACTGTGTGACAGGCCAAGACTTAGTATGATTCAAGGCTCTTGGTCATATTCCCTTAAAGGAATCTATTCCTGATTCAAAGCCTTGAGCTCTACCCCAGGCCCAGGAGTTCTGGCCCTAACAGGTATGTTTTTTGGGGTATGTAGCCTAGGCCTTTGGCCGTAGGTAGGGTTGGGTATCGTTTGAATTTGATCGATTTTGATTCTGCTTATTGATTCTGATTCTTATCGATTCCTAGTTTCGATCCCAATAAGATAAAAAATCCAATATAAAAAAATTAAGTGAAACATTTAGATGTAAAACATTTACTCTGTCTTTTTACAAAGAATTCTGTTGCAGCTGAATAACATGAGCAAAAATGGTTTTCTGGCATGTACTCCCCTCAGCATGGTGGCGTGGGTATACCGTTCCCCATAGCAACCCCTAGAGGACGCAGTTCGAAGTTCCCTTGAAAGGGAACGTCTCAGGTTACATATGTAACCATGGTTCCCTGAGTAGGGAACGATACACTGCGTCCTCTAGGTTTCTTGTCATGCTTCGGACGCGAGCTTCAGACGAAGAAGTGGATGATGTGTTCTCCCGGCACCTATTTATACTACAGTCGCACCAGTAGTGACGTCATGGCTGTCGCTGGCCAACGAGTTGGTGTTTTTTCAATGTATGCTTCAGACACGGGTCACGACGAGGCGTTCCCCATAGCGACCCCTAGAGGACGCAGTGTCTCGTTCCCTACTCAGGGAACCATGGTTACATACGTAACCCAAGACGTTTTTCCTCATGCACTGAGCCAGAAATTTCCAATTTGCACTTACATGCTCCAAACTTTCCAGTTTTATTTCTATCAATATTCTGAAGATTTTAACAGAGGGGTTTGTTCACTTATCATTATAACATTTTATTCCTAAAACATGTTGCTTTTTCTGGCTGCTGACAGTATTTTTTGATTTATGGACTAATAAAGAGTGATATCCAAAATCGCTTCTGCAAAAGCCTTTAACTCCAATGTCAACAAAATGAAACAAGAATTTTGAATCTGGCTTTTTCCAGTCTTCAGATTTCTGTTAAAATGTATGTAAATTAGTGCATATTTAATTAGATAATGCCATATTTGTATATTTAAACATAACATATCAAAAAACTTATATTACAAAGAAATTGTCTTAATGCAGTGATTAACGAACTTAGGAAGTATGATGAATGACGATATCCATCCTATTCATCTAGCGTCTGTAGTTGCTTTAAATTAATTTTTCAATTTAAAAAATATAAATATCTTTGCCAACATCAAAATTTTAATTTTTGGTGTCAATGACATTTTTACTGGTCTATGAGTCAAAAGAGGAAGAAAAATTCAAAACTGAAAAATTGTGTGAGGGAATCAGAACATAAGAGCGGAGGTCAGCTGATCAGCATTTTTCTCTTTCAGTAGCAGATCTCGCCTAAACTGCCAGAACTGCTCGCTGCCAAGCTGCTGACCCAAAAAACTGAGAGATGTCTAGTCGATAACTGGCCGGCAGCCCACCAGCTATTCAGGTGAGAAACAAGGTTTTAAACGTCAGTGCATCAAAAGATATGACAGCGGAGAACTAGTGCACTGCAGTAACTTATATGAGAAGCAGCGGGACATGCCTGAACAGTGGTTCCCTGCCCTCTTTTGAAACGCAGAACGACTTTAATAGAAACCATTATTTGAGGAAGCATATGGTTGTTAACGCGGTGTGCTTAGCTTGTCTATTTTGCTGCGGTTTGGAAGTTTGATTCCAGTCGCTGATGTTTGAATAGTCTAACCATTAGAGTGTAATAAGGCATTTTATACAAATCACCTCAATGGGTAAGAGAATGTGAAAGGGGAACCTTGGAGATATGCATGAATTCATCCCTTTTGCCAATCAGACTGGAAAGCGTGAGCGCCCTTATTATCCCTCAGACCCGAATCACGTTTTTGCCTCTATGAATTCACTTTGTTACCCAAGCATGAGAAGATGTGCTATTTCTGACATAGTGAATCATTGTGAGCCTGTAGAACCTAAAGGAATATTCCAAGTTAAAAGGGATAGTTCACAAAAAAAAAAAAGTTATAATTCCAAACCCATAAGACCTTCTTTATTCTGTGTGGACAAAACAGAACAAACTTTGAAGAACTAAAGAACACATAATAGCACCATAAATGTGGTCCATGTGTTTTAAAACCTTGTGAGAGGAACAGACTGAAATGTATTAGTTATTCATTGTTTGCTAAAAAATACTGGGTTACTTACAGATGTACATGGAATATATGGAACGTAGCACATCACATGGACCATTTTAATGATTCTTTTATGGTTTTCATCACATTGAGTGCTTTTTGAAGCTTGAAAGTCTCCATTCATTGTAATGCATGAAAAACAGTGAGTACTGTTATTTACAGTTGTTTTCCATAAAAGAAAGTATGAAACAATATGAGAATGCTAGCATATTATGTTGTTTTTTCAAACTCAGGGATGAGACAATATGATGCTTTGTGGTAATCAAATAGATTTGAAATTATACTGAACCTGGAATAATAATGGAAGTTGAACTGGTTCACGTGACCCGATTAGCCTGCTGGCAGATGTTGGAACTATGTTTTACCAGTTTTTGGAGGCTCTTAAAAGCTTGATATAGACTTTTCTCCCATTTGCTGCCTTTAACATCACAGATCAGGATAGTTGCTAATGAAAGTTTTAGAACTGTGAATGTTCATGTGGTGCCATCAGCCAATGAGCTTTGTGATAACATCATTTTCCTGCGTTTCCAAAGTAATAACATGTGATTGGCTAAAATAAAAAAAGCTGAAAAAATGGTACAGTACTACAAATAACATCTCTGCACAAATAAAAAATGAATGCATCTAAATATAACAGCACTCTGTTACGTATACTTTATGATTTATTCAACTTCTTTCACACCTTCTGTCTGTGCCCAAGTGATTAATTGACTTGCAAAAGAGAAGACTCTCAAAGGTGGGTAAACGCAGTCACTTTTTCTGTATTACTATCCTCAACTGAGAGATTAACATTGCGATGGAAGCTGGCATTTGAAAGGTTTGTTCTTATAAAACTGATAATCTCTCTTGCTTTCCACACTCGACACAAAGTATCCACCAAAAAAAAAAACTGTTGGCAAGTCATATAGGACTTTTATTTTCTACTGCTGGCTTATTGAGTTAAAGCATTCAAAATATCAGTTGCTATCCATAGACTGTTAAGTATAACCAGGATTTATGGTTCTCAGGTCACAGTGAAATTGGTTTTTAAGAGGCCTGAGTTTTGTTAGATTCCCATCAGAAATTGTGATATAAAAAGTTGTGTAATGAAATTACAAGAAATTACAAGGTTGGATAAGTAAAAAGACAAAACAAGAAGCCAGAATTCAAGTTCAGGTTTGTAGTTCAATTACAGTGAAAGAGCATCAGTATTGCATTGCATGTTTAATTAATCATTTTATGTCATAACAGTGTACACTTTCATCCCAAATAGCAAGCAAGCGTTGCAACAATGTTCAGTCAACATTAACATGTTATTTAAACGTACGTTGCAATCCGATGTTGGTTTTACATCACATCTGTGTTCTGCACCCTCAGTTAATGATAAAACAACATTTAAATTTAAATCGCAACCAAGCTGATGATTAAGATGAAAATCAACAATTCATCATTGTCACCATTTGTCATCATTTTGATTACCTTGAATCTGACACAGTGACAATGTGACACTTCCTTTCTAAAGTAAATGTCATATTCATGCGATCTTTGTCACACATGCACTTCTTCACACTGTTCAAAATGAGTATGCTGTCTATTCCTACAGTATCTGCTCTAACATCACAAGGGTGCATACTAATAATCAACTCATCTAAATGCAAATCATAAGACGTATTTTGATGGTGTCTGAAGCATATGGGATATAATTTCCCATCATACTTCTGACTGCCCAAGGTTTAAATGTTTAGGAGACAAGACCTGAGTATTTTCATCTTAAGAAAAAACATCAAGGGGAAATAACTGAAGCTGTAAATGAAATATTTACAACCAGTTCCTCAGTAACAAAGAAGGAGTTTACAAAACTAGTAAGGATAAATAAAAATGGAAAACAAAATATTATGTAAAATATTTCATTTATTTTCCTTACAATGAAAGCCAATGGGGTCCAATTTTGTTTTGGTCCCTACTGATTTTTATTGTATAGAAAAGTTTAAACATTCTAGTTTTCTTTTTAGATAGAAAATCATACAGCTTTGGGTGAACCATCGCTTTAAAAGGCAGCATGGATGCTCTTCCTGCTTGCCATTTTTTTTTCAAGAAGGGTCACTTTAGTTTACAGTATGTGAAATCAAGGTAATAGAGCCAAAGAGGTCTGTCTGACCCCAGATATTCACTCATGTGTAATGATGCATTTGCAGTTTCACCCAGAGAAGGAATCTAACTTGACAAAGGAGAAAGAACGAGAGGGCATTGGGTGAAGAAATGGACAGAGAGAGAAGGAGAGAAAAAGAGCTGGCTCTGTAAGAATGAATGACGTCTTGCTGAACTTACATCTGAACTTCAAAGGAAGGTCTAGAACGGAGAGGTGGAGAAAGAAATAGAGGTTAGGGGTGAATGTTTGGTGGTGAGATGGCAGTTCAGTGGCCACATCACATTGTGTGCTGAGAGTCACAGGCAAGAAAGGTGACTCAAAGGTAAAACAGAAGCTCACGAGGGAGTCTACAAAGAGAGAAAAGCTGACTAATTATCCTCCACATACATGTGAGGTGTTCTCAAATGTTTTTAGTGTTGCTATATTGTGTTCTAGATATTGGTTGCCAGGGTGTTGCTATGTGATTGCTTTCTGGCCCCTCAAACCGGGGCTATAGAGGCTAACAAGTGACAAGATGAGAGATGCCATTGAATGCAATGCTGTCAGATTACCTCATGTTTCATTCACCGATGAGAAATTTGTATTTATTTATTTATTTTAAAGATTGTTCTAAAGAAAAAAAAAACTTTTCAGTTCAAGTTTTCAATTCCTATAAGTATATATTTTTTTTAAATCATCAATGAAATGTGGAATAAAAACAACCCAGTAAATTTTTTTTTGGTAAGCCTTTCTCTGCGAGCTTGTGAAAAAATAAGCCGCTCAGATTTGCCCCCGGATGGTTTTTAGATATGGCTCTGGACATGTGTTTTACTTGTTTTATCATTCATCAGGTTAAAATTCATAAATGTAATAGCGTTATAGGCACATTATTTGTAGTATCAATAATGTATATAGCACAAACAGTACAGGACGAATTACACACCGAAGTTTAATGCTTATGGGTTTGTTCAAATCACTATAGTTCATATGAACAACACTAATAGTGATACTTGTCACAGCAAACTCCACTAAAACACAAATGGAAGAAAAAGACGAAGGGGGGACGAGAAAAAGGATAAAGAGAGGGTCACAGAGGAGTCCATCTTTAAAAGCTATTATGTAATACTGCACACAAACGGAAAGGATTCAAGCTCAGTTTAGAAAGCGAGAGATGGGGTCAATTACACACTGCGCTTCTCCTTACGTCCACACTCTTAAAAATAAAGGTGCTTCACGATGCCATAGAAGAACCTTTTTGTCTAAATGGTTCTATAAAGAACTTTTAACATCTGAAGAACCTTTCTGTTTCACAAAAGGTTCTTTGTGGTGAAAGAAGGTTCTTCAGATTATAAAAAGATAACCAAGAGATGGTTCTTTAAAGAACCTTTGACTGAATGGTTCTTTGTGGAACCTTTTGAAGCAGCTTTATTTTTAAGAGTGCATGTTAAGATGGCTAACACATGGTGCAAAATGGGGATCAAGATGTTGAAATTGGGGTCAAGAGAGGCTTGTCACCGATATTAGTTCTCAAGGCTTGTAAACAACGTGTAAGAGCATTAAAAGAGACCTTTAGCAAGATGAGAGCGGTTGTTTACAGGAGAAAATGTGTTGTGTGTCTTCACATCTCATAACAGACAAGTTAACCCTGTTGCTATTGGAAACCTCTCATACATGGTGAAAATGATGTTCACTAGTGTGGACTATAAGGATTATACGTTCAATAATCCCTGGGAAATATCTTAAATACTATAGTCAAGGGTACATGTATTTAGGTTACATTTCAAATCAAAAGAATGTCCCAGAAATCACATTTTAAGCTTCCTGTGTGACAAAGATTTAATGCCAAAAGGGCAGGATTTGATACATTATTATTTATCATGAACTTAGTGTCATGAGGCTTCATACGGTATGTGGTGGCATAATAATAAATTCCGTTATTGTGACATATGATTTGTCTTATGTGCGTCCTGTTATTAATGTATATTACCATACACATTGAAAAAAACTGACTGGTTTAAAAATGCATTATATGTAATTAACAGTTTATTAAAACCTATGCTTTTTTTAAATTTATGATGGAAAAAAATCATATGATTTTTTTTGTATATAAATAAATAACCTTGATTCTTCTATTTGTTATCAGTGATTTATATTAGGTGCTACATTTTCTGTTACCTAGTTAATATTTATTGCATTATTATTATTATTATTATTGTTGTTGCAAGTAGCTTCAAGCTGACTGGTAATTGACATTATATCACCTAATGAAAATATATAGTTATAAGTTATAAAATATACTACATACATAATAATAATAGTAATACACTATATATACACACACTATATAATAATACACTAATAACACACTAAAATGTCATCTTGTAATACCTGAAACACTATCACTGTATTTTATTTACTAAACAGTGAAGTTCTGGCAACCACAGTTTTATTTTTTAAGATAAATTTAATAGGATATTTTTTACAGTGTACAATACCAGGCTTAAAACATTATTTTCAGCCATGTTCAGCCATGGTAAGCCAGTATCTTACTGTATTAACAGCTTAGCGTGGCCGGCTGTGAACCAAGACTGTGATGAAATATACTCCAGTGTGAGTTTGCATCCATGCTGTGAGCGATTACTCTCCTTCACCTTCCTTGGACAGTCATATGCAGTGTAACATATCAGTAATCGATAGTAAACTAAGCTTTAGCGTCTTCTGCTGCAACAACATGGCTAGCTTCAGTGCCTGGAAACAGCATGCGCTATTGATTTACGACGCACGTGTCATGGTGTAAAAAAACCTCACAAAAATAGTCTTCTTTTTTTTTTTGCAGTGTCATCTCAAAAGTTTGTCCCTGTACATGTACTAGAGTATATAGAGTACTGCAGGGGTGACATCGTTTTGTAGGCCAAATCCCAGAAATGAGAAATAAGTCGCAACACAACGAAATTATCACAACACAATGGAAACAAGTCACAACACAACAAAATTCGTCCTATGCATTGTGTTGTAGCGATTTGGTTGTGTTGTGGAGATTTTGTTGTGTTGTGCATTACTGAGTCACCGTATAAACTCATCTACTCACTAGTCCACTTTTAAAGTCTCATTGTATTTAAAATTGCACTCTTGCAAACTATTCCAACTCAAACTTTGAGGTAAAATGTTTTTAAATAAAGATTGAAAAAGTTGACATATGAAGTCATGTGACTGTGGCATAGTTTGTTTATAGCCTACGTTTATCTTTTTACTTCTGGTGACTGATTTTAGGCTTCAAAATTAGTAAAAGCTGTGTTCATTTGTAAGAATTATCATGATGAATAGAATGTGTAGTGATCATAAACTGTTGTCAGTCACAGAGCTTATTTTCTGCAGTAGTCCAAAAGCCACTGGAAAAATTCTACTTTTTTAAAAAAATTTTTTATCGAGGGAACCAGGGTAATGTTAACTTCTGGGTTGGCCTACAAAATTACTTCATCACTGAAGTGCTCTATTGCATTCTAGGGAATAAAATGAGACAGTAACCATGGATATGAGGAAGGACCTATGAGTATTTCTTGATGCTAGCCACAAGATTTTATTTGCTTTGCATTTTCTTCACTTGTTCCTTAAGTCCTCCAGGATATATCCCAGGGAGCTTCAGCGCTGTCTCTTTGTATCACCAAGTAGCTGATTACCTTTCTGTCACGGGCGACAACCATCAGACTTATCTACAAATAAATGCCACATCATAGCAGAATGATTTATTTTACTACTCATGATCTACTGCACACCTATGCTCCACTGCATACATACAGAATACTGTTTTCACAGAAAAACAATGGGAATGTGTGTGTTTCTCTCCTGATCCATTTCGCCCACCTTCCTTGACCCTCTCCCTTCATCCTTGCTACAATCACTATTTTTAACATATACACACATTGCTACTGTATCAGCCTCCAGTCCGTTTCACCATTTACACTTGATATGGTCTTTAGGTTTTAAATGAAAGATACAATGCTATCATCACCATGACAGCTTGAACCCATGATATGTACTATATTTATTATACTAAAAATGTGAAATAAAATAATTTTCACCATTGCCATCAAACTTTTGCATAGCACTGTACCAATGAGAAATGCATCTTTTTTTGGAAAGAAATTAATGTGTTTATTCAGCAAGGATGCATTAATTTAAAGTAACAGTAAAGGCATTTATAATGTTAAAAAAGACTTCAGATTTATGTTGTTTAAATTTTCTATTCATCAAAGCAAAATCATCATGGTTTCCATCATCATGGTTTCCACAACAATAGAATGCAACACAACAGTTTTCATTGATAATATTAACAGATTACTTGAGCACCAAATCAATATTATATTAGAATGATTTCTGAAGGATAATGTGACATTTACAACTATAATGGCTGCTGAAAATTCAGCTTTGCACTTAATTAATCAATCAATCAACCAATCAATCAATCACTAAACAATTTTTATATATTAAAATAGAAAACAGTTACTTCACAAACTGTATGACCAAAAAATATGATGGACTGCTCTATGTAAACTTGTAAGCCTATTATGACAGGAACGTGACCTGAATTTCTCCTGTCTTCCTCTATTTTTCATTCATTGCTTGATAAATGAATGGATGGTAATGCACTTTTCACATCATTTAGAACAAAAACAACAAACAATTTAGTAGATTAGATCCCAGGTGACTAACGATTGGCTACAGAAAAAGGATATCCTGTTCCTCTTCCTCCAAATGTAGGATAACCTCTCATTAATCTGTCAGTGTCGTAAATCGTGTCATTGGCCGCACAACAAAATAAATCTGATTTAACAGATAAAGCCTAAATTTCTCTCTGCGATTCTCTTTATCGCTCTCTCTGAAGGAGGAAAGTGCAAATTCCTACAGTAGAGGTTTGATCTGAACAGCTGAACAGCTGGCAAAGCATTATGTGGCTATATAATGTAAATAAACTTCTTAATCTCCCCAGCATATAATATTCTCACATTGTTCTCGCTATAAAAATCCCTAAGCTTTGAGATTTTACATTTAATTATGACTTAGTGTAACGTGAGGACGTGCAGGCTTCAGATTTCAGTGGGAAAACAACCAAGCACTAGTATGATAGCAGAGCGTCTCATAACAGTGAGAGGAAAACAGTAGTCCTGCAGAGCTGAAATTATAGCCTGCACATGAATTATCAACAGAAAGCCCAGCAAGGAGCAGAAGAGCAAGACTTGGGGAGGGAATGGAGAGGATATACTGACAGTGAGGAATTGTTTTCAGTGGTTTAGGTGTGCGTGTCAGATAATAAAGAGCGTAGCAATATGCATTGCACAGCATGTGCTATGTGAATGAATTCACACATTCAGAATGCTGACACAGGTTATATACATACAGTAGAATGGATGTTTCATGTTCAACTCTGCTTGACTCTTCACTAGCAGGAGATAAATGCCATCAGGCTGATCACCAGATCAATTTTCCACGTGTGGATTTATCATCCAGTCCATAATCCTAACCTTTGATTTTCTCTAAATGCAGGCCTACGACTGCCTGCCAAAAAGTGAAATCCTTTGAGATAAAAAATTGTAAACATCACTAATTCTGCATATACATAGGAATATCCTGTGTACTTTTATTTTTAGACCTTTAAAAATAAAACAAATCTGACCATTACCCTACATTCTGATTATGGGAATGTTTTTCTCCTCATTTGAGCTACTAAAATTAACATTATCTTTTCACATATCTTTTAACATATCACATATCTTTTAAATATGTGATCATAACTAACAACATCCTCTTGTAGACTTAGAATTTAGAAGGTTTTTTTTTTTTGGTTCATACAATCGTTGTCCTCATTTTGCTCGTTACCAAATCCAAACAAGACATCACAATAGCAGATCTCCCCACAGTTTCTGTGCAAGTACACTATCTACACTATCAAAGTCAGTATCTTTGTCTTCTTTGCTTGCAAAAATACATTTTGTTGGGTTAATGAATAAAACGTGCACACAGTCTGCCAGAACAAGTCTGAACAAGACAAAATACACTTACTCAAGACACATTCTCTGAAAATACGTCAATATTTCGTACAGTTTTGCTAGTTTCTCAAATTTATCTGGTTTTAAGGATGGTTAGATATTTTTATTGGAAAATAAGACATATATTGATTAAGAATGGAGTTTTCCTGCAGTCTAAACCATTTCAAAGGACTGGTTGAAGGAGGATCACATTTGAAGCAGTGCATAAAACAAATGGATTATGCTTCTAATAATGCCAGGTCAAAACAGGAAAGATTGCCAAAAAAGGCACTCATGAACTATTATTTCAACTTGTTTCAAGTGCATAGACATTTCTGCTGAACAAATGGAAATTTAACATCAAAAGGCTGGGGAAAAATGGGGAAATGGTAATGGGCTGTGGTAGAACAAATAATTACTTAATCATAATCATTTCAATCCCGAGAAACTCTAGAGACTGAGAAAGACATTTAAGATTCAGTACAACTGTATACAGAAACATCTTTCCAATGCACATTAATATCTCCCATTAGCTTTCATTAGCAGAAATAATAGTACTTGCAAATTTGCTTTGTAACATTGTTTCGTGTTAAGCAGCAGAAATGAGATTTGAAGTGTTTAGTTCCAGGTCATATTTAAGAAATTTATGAGCACACAAGTATCTGACTCTTAAACGGATCATTTCTCTCTCCATCCTCATTTACTTGCTGATAGACATGTGAAAGTAGATGTTTCTAGCTCTATGACTTTACAGTGCTTTACCAGAGACGATCATCTTCACTCTATTTGTAAAAGTAACATCTTAATAGGAAAGACATGACATGGAGGGGAGGAAATTACTGAGAAATATCTCTAGGGAACTTGGATAAAACCAGCAGGCTGCAGTTGGCAGATGAAAAATTATATTCTCATATAGCTCAGAGTCTGACATAGCAAAGGTTAGAAATTGAAATAGGATCGCAACTAGGCAAATAACATCCAACTGTAAAATAAAACGTAGCTTTCGTTATTCCATACTACATAAGAGATCAACATAGTTTCCCATGCTCTCACTAACCCCTCAAGAACAAGTTATTGTTGGCAAAAATCACATGAAATGCAGAGATGGAAAAAGGGAAGAATTAGCAGGATTAGCACTACCTGCAGGGTTGAAGAAAGCGAGGTTTCTGGGTAAATTTAAGTAGATTTCATCAAGCAAACAAACAGGTTTCTGGTTTGTGGATAGAATGGTCTTTTCACTGGGGAGAGGGAGCATAGCACACAAACAAAGAAGATTAGAACAGGGGCCAAGGGCAGGATGGGAAGGTGAAACAAAGTAAAAATCTACCGGGGAAGCATGGAAAAAGGATTACAAGAAACAGCTTAAAGACGATGGGCTTTATGTCGGATCCAAGATCTGATGTAATTGAAAATGTTAAGATGTGGTTCAGACACAGCTCACACATGAGCAGCAGTCCATGCATTAGTGGAGATTCCACAGCGACTGTTTCTGTAGGTTGCACTATTAAGGAAATAAGTTAAATGAAATTCATTCATTCAACTGACTGTCTAGAAAGAAACACATAAATGGCTGTCTATATGAGTAAGTCACTGAGTGTCACGAATCCGGTCCATGAACTTCCGTCTGCTAGCCATCAGAGGTCACCCTTTCCATTTTCATTGACTCTCGCACTACACACTGTTGCATATCATCCCGGACTACATATCCCATCATTCATTGCACTGATTGCACACAGCACTGATTGCACCCAGCTGTTTCATATCACTCACTCACTATTTAACACTCACTCTTATCCCTTCCCCCTGCCGAGTATTGTTTAGCACTTATCAGATTGATAGCTACACTACAGAGCCCTCGTTAGCCTCCTAGCCTATCCTTCCTTGCCTGTTTTTCTCGGTTTCTGATCTTCACCTGGTTTCCTGGATTACCCCTTTAGTCTTGCCCCTTTTTGACTCTGTTCACTGTTCGTTGACCTTCGCTAGCCCTAGGATTATTCTTGTGTCTTGCCCGCCATATTCCTGTTTGCCCTTGTTCGACCCTGCCTGTGTTTCTGACCTCTCTGCTTAATAAAGCCTGCACATGGATCCGCATGTCTCACGTCTTGCCAGCCCCATTAGACTGAGTCCTTGACTTAACTGATTTGTTCAAAAACACTAATTCGTTCGTGAATGAAACAAATTACTCTTTTTACAAGGGAGTCGTTGAAGCATTTACGCAAATTATTCATTCAAAAATACAGATCCTTTCAGGAACGAAAGTGAGTGAGTCATCAAATTATTCACTCAATGTATCCATACAAAAACACTGATTCTCTCAAGAACAAAACAAATGACTGTTTATATGATCGAGTTACTGAATTTTTCACTCAAATGATCAATTCAAAAACAGAGATTCACCCATCTCAAATTCTGTGTTTTGCTTGAAGACACAGTGTATTCAGCATTTGCTTTGTTTGGAACTGTTTTTATTGGTAGATCAAAAATAGACAAAACAATTGCCTTTATTGTGCATAAAAATGTATTAATGACTTGCTTATTGAACTGTTGTATAAAAGGCTCATTTGAAAAATGTGCCTCTACCCATTCGTGAATGAAACAAATTACTCTTTTTACAAGGGAGTCGTTGAAGCATTTACGCAAATTATTCATTCAAAAATACAGATCCTTTCAGGAACGAAAGTGAGTGAGTCATCAAATTATTCACTCAATGTATCCATACAAAAACACTGATTCTCTCAAGAACAAAACAAATTACTGTTTATATGATCGAGTTACTGAATTTTTCACTCAAATGATCAATTCAAAAACAGAGATTCACCCATCTCAAATTCTGTGTTTTGCTTGAAGACACAGTGTATTCAGCATTTGCTTTGTTTGGAACTGTTTTTATTGGTAGATCAAAAATAGACAAAACAATTGCCTTTATTGTGCATAAAAATTTATTAATGACTTGCTTATTGAACTGTTGTATAAAAGGCTCATTTGAAAAATGTGCCTCTACCCTTTTTTTTGCAAAAAACCTACTTAGTGATACAATTTGCTGCCGTTTCCAGCTGATTTGAACACTAATGTCAGTAAAACAGACAACTTTTACTCCATTCCACACAAATTATGATTCCAGTGGCAGGTCATCGATTAATAAAGACTATAGTGCATGGTTTGTAAAGTAGTAGTAATAATAATAAAAATAATAATATTAATAATTTTTATTTATATATCGCATTTCCAACTCCCAAGTCAGGTTTATGGAACAGAACCCAAATAAACATCAACATCAAAGCACAGAGCACATACCAAGGGCAGAAAGTAATATACAGAAGTCGCTTAGAAAGTTAGGTTAGTAACAATTTGATGTTTGCATCACAACCAGCTTCATAAGTATGGCTTTTCTGACATAGTAAACTTGCTTGGTAGCACACCTGGTACAGCACTGCATTTGCGATGCGGAGCGAGTCACGATAAATAGCAAGCTAAAATGTCAAAATTGATTTAACAAAAGCATTTATATTTTTACATTTGTTTTAGTTAACACTATCGGTTAGGTTTAGGGTAGAGTTTAGTGTAAGTAGTATGTGATTTTCAAACGCAATTAACCATTTAGTATCACTCACCAAACATTTTTCAATATTTCCAAACTGCCGTGATATGTACAACAACCAACGTAATAAAACGCTGCCAGATTCACAATCATCTCTTTAGGATAAAACTGAACACGTTTTAGCAACACTCACTGGATCATCTTGCAAAAATGTCACCACAGGTAAATTTTTCTTACATTTCACTTTTTTCTTAAAATAAGCCTGGTTTGTAGGGATGTAACGATTAACCACGAGCCAGTTGAAAATCGATTTAAATATGTGACGATTCAAATCAGCTGAGATGCTAAACAAATCGCGATTCAATTAGGGGTAGGATTTTACATGAATGTATGTCTGAGGGGAACTTACTGACTTTCAGTGGTATTTTTTATTTTCCTCTTGCCTCTGTATAATGCATATTAAAGTTTATAAGTGCAGCGCTGCTTTGTTTACAGAGGAAACCAAGAAAACGAGAGAGTGAATCTGCATCTCATTCAGCTCGTCTGCTGTTTCTGTTTAATGCAGATATTTTTTATGCATAGTTTCACAAAACTGAAGTCAAACCATTCTGCTTTTGCTTCAAATTTCGAAATTATACAATGTAATTTAGATTAAAAACTGCTCATGTTGCATGTATGCAGTATCGTTGTTTGGGTCATGATTAAAATGCAGTGGTTGCCTCTAATTTTAAACAGAAAGAGCACAGACAAAGCCTTAGTTTATTTATTTTATTTGTGTTACTTAATTATTTGATTTGGGGCTTGTTTTAAAATTTCAATTTAGTTTTGTTATTTACATTTACATTACATTACATTTTGTTATTTAGCAAATGCTTTTATCCAAATCGACTAACAAATGCGGACAATAGAAGCAATCAAAATCAACAAAATAGCAATAATTTACAAGTGCTATATTAGTATATTATTATAGTGTTATATTTCAATTTCACAAAGAAACGTACAGTATTTTGTCCAAGCAATGATAAAAGAACACATTTAATTTATAATTTGTCTTAAATCTCATTTTGTAAAAATAAAATAAAAAATATCGAATAGAATCGTGAAATCAAAATCGTGAATCGAAATGCATCGTGAGTTGAGTGAATCGTTACATCCCTACTGGTTTGCAAAAAGTAATATCCTGCTATTGGTCCAAAAATGTCTGTGATTTCCTGCAGCACCAGGCCGCTGATAATTAGAACAGCATTATTGGCCATGTGATATTGAGCAATAATTAATTCATCTTTACAAATCCCAAAAACTTTATAGTCCACCTGAAATTGCCTCTCTATATACTCACTGCTGTAGCTCAATAGCTGTAATTCCAACTAACTAGTAGCCTACTGACATGCATCCACTATTTGCATATTGGAAGGGTCTGTATGGATGACCCAACACACCATTCTCCCAGTTGGCACATTGCTGGACGTCCCCCCTGATGCTGCAGAAAGCTTGTTGACAGTGCAGGCACACTCAACGGTCACCCTACCTTTGTCTTGTCTAAACATAAAAACTGTCTGTCTGCTGTTGACAATTTGAAATTGTTGCCCACACCTCCCAATGATTATTCAATGGCACATTTTCGAGTAAGAAATCCTTGGTTCATTTGCTGGTGTTTTTGGATGTGGTTGGTGTGCTTTTGTTTCTCGCTTATCCAGAGGCTGAGAACCCAAAGACTTTGTTTATCTTCCCTCTTCCTCTTTAGATGCGTGGCCAATCCTTCATGCATATGGTAAACACACAGATTCTGCCAAGAGTCAGAGAGAGGGAGACAGGAGAGATGAAGCGAGGGAGAAAGAAAATAAGCGCTTTTATGCCTTCAGAGATCACGTATCAGACCTCTCAGGTGTTGTGCAATGCATTGTTCAGAATGAATGAGATGGCGCAGACAGAATGAACCATCCAATTCAGACAGACACTACAAGAGGAGAGGCTCAGGTGGACTTAAAACCTTGACACACATGCCCCCCCACACACACAGCGAAGTGCCAGTCAGCGGTAAGACATACCCGCACTCATTCCACTTGCTGGGCACAGAGGGGAATAATCCAATTGGAATGGGACAGCGCTGTCATGGCGACGAAGATCTGGAGTAAAGGAGCTCTTCAATCAGAATATTCCCCACACATTAGGCCCTACAACACTTGTTGGAGTGTGAGCATCAAGTATGCTTTTATTCCTGCAACACAAGGGCACATTTTTTCCAAGGGAGGCTATGGCTAGTTGTCACACTTTTTGCAAAAGTAAATATTTCTCAGGTTATGTTTATGTTTGAAAGTAGAGGTACATACTATAAAAAGGCAAACAAAGATATTGAACATTTCTACTGTTTTTGCCAAGGAGAGGATTGTGAGGCATGTTGTCACAATAGAACTGACATTAAACAACCCATTACAGGCTTTATGGAAAACTGAAACAGCAATTACTGTACAACAATTATATAAAGAAAATAATGAAACAGCAAAATGTGAAATTTAATGTCAAATATCAAATAATTGTTCCAAAATTGTGCCCACAACCTTTCCCAATCTGAAATGTATGAAATTATATTTTTCCTGAGTACACAGGTAATCTTTTAGTTAAATTTTTATTTTATTTTTTTTATTTTATTTTTTTTAATAATTTTCAAAGTTTTTAAATTCCTTGTTTTATTGTTGTGATTATTGTTTTTATTTTATTTTATGTAAAGCACTTTGAATTACCATTGTGTATGAAATGTGCTATACAAATAAACTTGCCTTGCCTTGCCTTGCCTAATGAAATCCATCATTACATAGTTTACTACACCAGTGTGGGTTTTATTATTTTCATTTTTCAGAGCTACAATTTTACAAAAATATGATGATATTAAAATCTGGAGTGTTCACAACAATTCACAAATAATATACAATTATTAATTTTTTTTTTAATTACGAGCATTTCGAACACAAGATGACTGGATCTAACACACAAATCCACTGCTAGAGAAAACACTTCTTATTAGACCTTTGATTCAAAACTTACAGTATATTTACAGTGATAAAGCCAACAAGATTATTAAGCTTGATTAACAATTCATTCATGTTATAAAGTATTAAGAAACAGGTGTTTAGATACCTAGAGGGCTACTTGCTTCATTTTACTTAACACATTTTGTACACTTTAGGAGCATCAAGGCATTTGTATACTACTTGTTTGTATTAGATAAAGTCAGACTCAGATCACAGAGAGAACAACAAAACGACTTCAGATATTATGAGCTAGAGGCCAACAGGCTCAAAGACAGGTTGACTCGTTGTTCCACATCCAAGTAAAAGTCAGTTTTTTACATTTTTAATGCAGAGTTTTACACTCAGGGCAAAGATTACTTGTTAGAAGACACAATTAAAATAACTCTTAAGTACTCTTAAGTATTTACCTGCTCTCAAGGATTCTTAAATAATTATTATTTATATCAAATTGCATTGCTTTATGTTGTCACTATAAATACAAAGCCATTACTCTACATGTATGACTTTTAAAATCACAGCTTGTTTGCAAAGGACATTAAAATAGTGAACAAGTTTCTGTTCTTTCACTCCAAAACACACTTTTAAAATATGTATCATATATACACAAGCTTCTACACAAAACAGCTATCATCATTATGAGCTAATGAGGTCAAACCAGGGAAGAAATATATCAAAGCTGCTAATTAAACATTGAGGGAACATTTCCACAGTATTGGAATAATAAATTGCCTGCACCCCTACTGAAATCATAATGTATCTGAATGTAAATCATGCCTTGGCATCACAAAATGGAGTGTTTCAAAATCCTCCTTCACTGATTGATGCATGCGCTTCAGCATCTTACCTTCTCTCATCCATAAACATGCATTGCTGTGTGCAAGGTCAGGTGGAGGTCGCTGAATGGAGACAGACTCTCAAACAGGTGAACACCGCTGGAGTTTAGAGGTCAGGGGACACCACTGGAGACCGTTTAACCGGCATTATGGAAATAGACTGAATAAGACTCTTCCTGTAGCATTATGAGGGCAAGCAACTTTAATACTAATGGGAAAAGAGAGAAATAGAGAAAATAAATAATCAGAAATGCAGCTGAAACACTAGGTATGTGCTGAGATTAAATTAAGTTTTACTCTTGGTCACACAAATTCTATTTGCACATGAGCAATCTACAATGGATATTTTGGCTTTTATAGGAGTCTTGTGTGTGAGAGAGCTTGCACTGCAAATGATAAATCATGCTTTGTCCAGTTTTCCAATTATAAAGCTTAAGTTGAAAAAGGCTTATTTTTCTGAGAAAACATCAAAAAATAAGATTATTTTTCTTTCCCAACTGGATTTGTTTTTCTTGTTTAAATAATGTTTCACATTTCCGTTTAAAGAAAAAAAGGTAAAAGATTTTTTTAAATATATATAAAAAATTAAAAGCATATTCTATAATGTTTTCCTGGTCAAAGCATAAACATTTTTTATTATTTAGTTAATATATTGTTCAGTAAGATACAAGGTTAATTCAATATATTTCAGATATTATTCAAAATATAATCCTTAATATCTAAAACATGGCAAAGTGAAGAAAATATTAGGAAAAATATAAGAAATACAAAAATATAAGGAAAGAAAATATTATTTTCTTTGGGAAAAAAAATCATAGAGATGAATGAGATGAGAAAAAACTTAATAATTCAAAACAAAATAAAGTGATAAGAAAATAAACCTTAATTCAAAATATAACTCAATATAAAAAGCCTTAATATAAAAAGTGTCAAAGGGGTAAGAAAATAAACTTCCAAAATATAATATAAAATATCAGCCTTAATATTTTATGCAGTTTTGCTTCTCAAGTAAATATATTTTGTTGTATAAGGACGTTTAGATGGAAATCAAGACAAAAATATTGATTTTCACAGTGCAGAAAACTCATATAACAGGTCAAGTTTTTATTACTTTTTAATATTCTGCTCAAACATAACTCATAAACGGCAACCAAACATTGACATTTTCTCACAACAGTTTTGACAACTATTTAAAGTTTATGAAATCCACTGACCAAAAGAGCTGTCAAAGAGTCAGGCTTCAGATATGATCCATATTCCTTTGAGACTCTCTCACTGTCAGTCATTTGACAAGTCATCCTCATCCACATGGCTATAAAGCATATTTCTATGGGGGATTTCAGCGCTGGGGCTGAGGGAGGGGGCCGGACCCTTTGTACCTTTGACTGGTGAAAGTACAATCAAGAGGTATAACTCAAAAGAAAAGAGGGAGAGAAAAAGGACAGATGATGGGGTGGGCTGACAGTAATGGATGAGTGAAGAGGACCTCTGAGGTTCGCTCATCTCGCAACCGGAGAGATGTCATCAATAACTCATCTGACACGCTGCACGCGGGATACAGTGAGCGTCCTCCCCATCAGCACTCAGATCAGAGACGACTGTGCCATTCTGCTCTAAAAAAGGAGAGCAGTGAACAAATGCTTAGAGAAGGAAGAAGGAGTAAAAAAAAAAACAGGCCAACAGAGAGCACATAGATTACTCTGGATGAATGTCCACTAAAGGAGGTAGAGCTTTTTCGCATTTGGCTCCCAAACTCTGGAATAGCCTTCCTGGTAACGTTCGGGGTTCAGACACACTCTCTCTGTTTAAATCTAGATTAAAGACACATCTCTTTGGCCAAGCATTCAAATAATGCATCTCATAATCTTGGACTACAGTTATACCTGATCAAATGCACATTATTATTCTTTAGTTTGGGTTAAACAAATAAATTTTGCTTGG